>NW_027513183.1:0-252710 GCF_048772815.1 Callospermophilus lateralis
AGGGGAGTTTTTGAACCCCTCTGCGAGTCTAGTCCAAGTTAGTTGACTAGACTTTCCGGTTTCTGGGTCTACCCACCCAAAAGCAAACAGCAACTGACTATCTTTATGCAGAGGCAAGCAAAAGAAAGCTTGTTTTAAGTCCAGAACAGTATACCATTTCTGCTCAGGGTTCAGAGTGCTAAGCAGTTTGAACAGATTAGGTACTGTGGGGTGAATGTCCTGCACTCTGTTGTTGATCTCTCTTTGGTCTTTAACAGGTTGATAGTCCCCGGTTCCTGGCTTTTTCTTCTAATAACAGGGGAGTGTTCCAGGCCAATTGACAGGGCCTTAGGACCCCTAAGGCCAGATATTTCTGAATATAGGGCCTTATCCCATCTTTAGCTTTTTATGCTTAGAAGATATTATTTGACATTGATTGGGGAGGCTGAGGTTTTTAACTCCACTGTTATTGGAGGTTGTTTCACGGCCAGGCCTAACACAGCAGTTTTTGCCCAGGCATCTGGGAAATCTGTTATCCATTTCTGTGGTAGCTTGCCTGTTTGATCAGTTTTGGGGGGTGTGAAGAGTGGATGTTTATCTTCTACTAATATAGTTACAGCCGTGACTATAGGAGTTTTTACTGAAGGATTTAGAAATTTCTTTTGGGGGCTTACAGGGTTAAAAGTTATATTGGCCCAGAGCTTGGTGAGCAGATCTCTGCCCATCAATGGGTGCGGGCATTCTGGGATTACTAGGAAGGAGTGATGGATTTTTCCTTTCCCCAGGTCCATGGTCCTCTTAGTAGTCTAAGCCCGATATTTACTGCCATTAGCCCTTTGAACTACAGACCTTTTATTTGATAGACGGCCCAATGGGGCCCTAAGGGCTGAGTATACTGCTCCTGTATTCACTTCAAAGTTTACTGGGGTCCCCTACTCTTCAAAAGTTACCCTGAGCTAGGGGAAGGAATCTGAGCCCCAACTTTCTTAGTCATCCTCCAGAGTCAGAATGGCTGGCTGGCGTGTCTGTCTCTTTATAGGGCACTCTTTGGCCCAGTGTCCTTTTTTTTACGGTAGGCACATTGATCTGAGGCCAGGGGTGGCCTCTGGCACGGGCCCAGGTATCCCTTCCTGTCATCTTATGTCTTAATTTCTGGCCTCTTTCTTGTTGTGACCAGGATCTAAGTCAATGCCTTAGTCTTTCTTTTGCTTCTCTCATCCTCCCTTTACTCCCTTTCTTTTTCCCTGTTTCTCTTTTATAGTATATTTTTTTGGCTTCTCTGACTAAATCTCTCTTTTAACTTTTTTTTTTAATATCCATGGCAGCTTCCCCAATTAAGGCCATCATGACAGATGCCTTTTGATCTGCTGCCTGAGGATCGAAAGGAGTATATCTCTTATATGCCTCCATAATTCTCTCTAGAAACATAGAGGTAGATTCATCAGGCCTTTTAATAATTTCTCTTACCATGGCCAAATTAGTTGGTCACCTAGTGGCCCCTTGGATACCCGCTATTAGAGCCTGGCAATAATTGGACATATGCTCCCTATCTTCAAAGGTGTTGGGGTCTCAGTTGGGTTGGTTTAAGGGGAAGCCGACTTTGATTATGTTGGGAAGTTGTGTTGGTCGCCCATCAAGTCCGAGGATATTTTTTTCTAGCTTCCAGGAGGTTTTTCCTCTCATTCCTCTGTCGTGAAGAGAGTCCCTAGGAGTTGTTGGCAGTCATCCCAAGTAGGCAGGTGTGAAAACGTTGGCGAGTTCTCTGAGTTTTTTTAGCCGGGCCAGCTTCCTCTAGGGAAGGAGGGGCTGTGTGTGCCATTGGACAGTCATCTGGAGGGTGCTGGGCCATCCTGGCTTCCTCGAATGGTGGAGAGGCTGAGTAAGCAGCAGGGGAATTACTTACAGGGTTTTGGGGGTTGGGGGACAAGGGAAGAGGATAAGGACGAGTAGAGTCTTGAGACTCAGGGAGAACAGAGGGTGGAGGTTGAGGAGCAGAGAGTTTGAGAGATAGAATCGTAGGGGAAGGAGTAGGAGTGGGTGCAGGGACAAGGAAGGCTTCACCCATGAAGGAGGAGATTTGCAGAGGTCCTGACAAGTTAAGATATATGGCTATTGATCTGGATGGCTATGTGGCCCCGGCTGAAAGACAATATCTCAGACTTTTCAAATTAGTGCGAAGTAGAAACATCTTTCTAGGGGCCATCAGACTAAAAAGGTGGGTTATTCTGAGACACAGAATCTGCCAGGTCTGGTGTTTTAATGAAAAAGAAAGAATCTGAGCCCTTAAGCAGACTTTGGTCCAGTGATTAAGGGTCAAAGACAGAGGCATTGAAGTGCTCTGTCCCATAATGAAATATACACAGACAGTGAAAGCAAAGACACACGACACAGACAAGACAAGACAATAAAGACAGACAATGGACGTCCAATACTGAGACCAGGACTGAGTAGCGGGCAAATCCTGATGGGCTGCCAATTCCAAATCTGAAAGAAAATATCACTGAGTCGAGGAGACTATGGTTCCTCGATTTCCCGAGTCCATCCCACAGGAACATGGCCTGTGGCTCTGTGACATGTGTGTCTGCCACCGTGGGAGAGAGCTCACGCTCTTTACCAATAGCCATTTTGTCAAACCCTAACCTGAATCCTGAAACCAGAAAGAGGGGCCTTATTTACCCCCAGAGGAGCCCATTGGGGGTCTTTCATCTGCAGCTGCCGGATCTCGCTGGGGCCACCAGAAGTAAAGGTCGGGTGAGCGTCGGTGGAAGAGACCACCAAGAGATTGTCTAATGCAACCTCAAAGGGTTTATTGGGAGTAAGGCATGCAAGGGCTCAGAGATCAGTTGAATAGAGCAGAGAGCCCTGAGAACAGCTTAAGAAGTGCTTATATATTTTCCTTGGAGAGGGCAGGGAGGGAAGTTTATTGATGGTTAAGGGCGAGTGGGCGGTTTGCGTGCAAATGGTTGATGGAGTACATTCTGCAGTTTGGCAGTTGGGGGCAGCACATTCTGGGAACAAGAAGAGCAAACAGTTCTCAAGATTTCAACAGTGTTTTATTAAGCATACAGAAAAACAGGACGTGACAAGTACCTATTTTATTAACCTTTCAAAATAAGTATGAAAACAGAAATCTAGGTAAGATTTGAAGCCCAGAAGTTCATTTGGTCCTTGATTGGTATACTTAGCTTTGAATTACATTCCGTAGAGATGTCCTAGAATTATGGATATACAATGACACAGGACCTTGTACCTTCTCAGAGGTCAGTTCCAAAACACAGTCTCTAAGGGGAATCACACCAAAATTCAAGACAAGGTGGACCCAATTATCTCTACCAACCGCCACACAAATGCCCACAATTAAAACCAAAACACTCCCAAATGGCACTCATCTTCTTCCAAATAGACACTCATCATAACTTCTGGCAGGAGGATTCCATGAGAGGCGCAGCACAAGACAGTGTCCCAAATAATCTCCCTCTCCCCTCATTTGCCAAAAGTCAGAGTGGCCTGGACACCCTTCCTGTGAACCAGGAGTGATCAAATATGCCTGCCATTAATACAGCTCTGTTCTTCAATTTGAGGCCTACTGTCTGTGGGGTTTAGAGTCTTTATTTGAATTGGATTCATAAGAAAACCCAAGAACCTATGGGCTAGCATCTGCAGGGCTTTGAAGAACTCAATTGACCCAATGGATCCCTTTTCTCACTTGATGGAGGTCAGGAACCTTACAGAGGAATGCGAGAGACTTCATCAACAATGACTGATTTTTTGGCCATTTTGATTATGGATCCACACATGGGATCTATCTTTAGACCCATCAGGTGCTGATAATCTAAGCCACAGGCTCACACAGGGCCAAGAGGCTGATTCAGACACATCCCTTTACAACGCACTTAAGCAAAGAGCCACAGGTGATGCCCATTCATTTCCATTTGAAAACTGTTTTCTTCAGGCTTCACAAAAGCGTGGCCTGAGGCAAAGAACTTCCTGACATTCAGGGCAACAGAACAATAGGTAATCAAAAGGCCCTTTGCAGGGTTTCTCTACTGAGACTTTCCGGGTCACACTGATATCTGACTTTTCTTAGATGCTTGCCATTCTCTTCAGCTATCCAGTACATGTCCATGTCACAGTGGTTGGAGGTGGTACATATCCTGGATGCAAATGCATGAACCTATTCTGGAGAGTGGCTAGATTTCAGGAAGAAAACAGGAACTTAGGAAAATAGCAGGTGTTGCCCATCGATAAGGCAAGCCCTAGTGCATTCATAAATTGCGCAGGATGAATGCTGGGAAGCTTTCTACTTGACAGGAAACATCCATTGATGCATTCTCTTTTCTAATGTCTACAAGCACGGACACTGTGGGATACACAGACATAGAAACACTCGCCTTGTGAAACAACTTACTAGAAACAGTTCACTCCAAACCAAACAAACCGACTTTCCTGCCTATTCTCAGAACATGAGACAAAACCACAAACACACATCTACACCCACAAAGGCACCTCTTTCCCCAAGTAGGTCTCTCACTCTCCAGAGTATCCTCTGACTGCTGGGCCATACTATGTTCCCCCAATATGGCGTGTCCTGTCTCAGATCTGGTCTCCTTGTCCTACTTTGTGAAGTGTTCAGGAGCCAGCTGTGAGCCACTACCTGCTTTTTCAGGAAAGGCCCCTCTTCAGAGAACTCTTGGCATTTGGCCATCCTCACATCAGTAGGTACCAAGAAAGACTGACTCTGTCCTTGCGAAATTGAAGCAAGTGAGACACTGGGACTGGGACTGAGACTGACTCTGTGTGCCTGGCTTCCTGGATCCCAAGTTCAGAGAGTTCCATTACCAAGGGATTGAGGTGAGGTCACATCCTTCAGGAACTGAATTAGGTCTCTGCCTTGGCAACCACTTTATCCAAACAGTTGCTTTCAAGCGTACCATGAGAAGGAGGCTTACCCTATTTTCTGTGTCACTTTCACAAATTAGAATGGTATATCAACCATAGGCACCAAGGAACCGCTCTCCACGAAGGCCTGATTTGGTCCATCTTCTTTATATTCGGAAAAGAGCCTTTAGTCCAGGGAGCACTACAGTGAACCTCTGCACTAAAACTATTAGCAAGCACCTGATGGAGGAGGCCTCCATAGGTAAGTGGCTCCTTTATAACATCTGATATCCAGTTAAGGGAGATCTCTTCTGATGACAGAGATGTGGCACGGGGAGGCTCACATATACTTCTGTGCAGAACAGTAACGAGAATCTTTCTGTCCTCTGTTCTGTTCTGTAGGGAATTCCTCTGGAACTGTAGAGAGGTGCCGATGAGCACGCACGCGGTCCTACCCTGGAGCTTTAGCAAGATGTTGCACTGTTCCCCTGTTTCTGTGTTTAGCCACCGGGTTTCTGTTTATTTGTGTTCTGTGTTCTATTTTTTGTTTTTTTGTTTGTTTGTTTTTGTTCGTTTTGTTGTGTGATTTTGGTGGTAAAAACTTAAGTATATTGGACATGAAAATCAGAAATAAAGAGAGTAAGCCTGACACCCCTTTGGACTGTGTTTTAAGGAACTGCAATGAACTTTATCCCCCTTTGCGAAGCAGGATGATAGAAGCGCCTAGCTGGCTGCCTGGAGCACACCCATTGCAGAGGGAAATGCCTGCTGGGGACCTAAGAACAGAGTATCTCCCAGGTTAACAAGTGAAACTCCTTTAAAACCCCTTGTCCCTCCAGATAAAGAGAGTCACAACTTTGGCAGAGTCCCCTGTGTTTCTCCTTTGTTAGCCAAGCAATAAACCTCCTTTTTTCTTTTTCTCAAAACCCAGTCCTCATTATTAAATTGGTATTAATTGGCTTCAAGGTCAGGAACCAAACTTTAAGTTACAAATCTTGTACCCCCCCTCCTCCCTGGAACTTTGTGAGACCTATCTACTGAAATGTTAGGAGATAGAGCATGCTTGGTGTGGAACTGAATCAGAGGAGCTAATCCTGTATGTAAAAGGAGAAACTGAGGGACTCCCAGCAGCTGCCAAAGCCCTGTTGATTCAGGGAATTACCTCCTTCCTTCCCTGCACTGTAAGGATTATGCCACCTCTGTCTTGTTAAAAAAAGAGAAAAAGAAAAAGGGGACACTAAATGCAGTAAAATCACCATGGAGACACTTTATTTTACATTTTAGGTTGCCCCTCTGTGAAAACATCTGGTCCCCTTGTGGGGACAGCTATGGTCCCACTGGTGTACGAGATTTTTCTCTTATCTGCTCTGGTTTAAAGGGTTCTCTCTGACAGCCATAGTCTGGACCTCCTTTCGGTCTGTATTGTGTCTTTGTTTCTGGCCCTTTAAGGCATGTGCAATAATGTGTTGATATTATAAATTGTTTTTTGGGAATGATCTTAGCTGAATGTGTGTCGAAATGATGATGTTTTATTTTAACAATCTGGTATCTGAATGGGTTTTTGAAGCATTGCACAATCTTGCAGTTAAAAGTCGGGTTTAGGTAATTGTTTAGTTTATGATTTCAGATAATTCATGCCAGAGAACTTAAATACTTAGGATGGATAACTGAAGAACTCTACCTCCAAGTTGGCAAGAAACTTCCCAATCATACAGTCTTTTTTTTTCACCAATTTTGAATTGGGTAGCCTGGGAAAATGTCACTGTGTGTACCAGTGCATTAATTTGGACATGGATAGTAAATCATAGTATGGTGTCTGTTGACCAAACAAGATGTAAAGATATAAAATTTTGTGAATTGTATCTTAAACTTGTATCATAATTTTCAACATCCGAACCTGAAAATTATGGTTAAAATGCCTTAGTCCTGAGATGTCTGTTCAGAATAGCAGTTTTTTTCCTGCTCCTTCCAGACCTCAGCCATGGCTTATGTTGAAATGCAAATGAAAGAAGCCTGCAAGCTTTGTAGGAGACTGATTTGAGATCTAAGGGAAAAAAAGGTAAATTGTATGGTATTTTCTAATTACTGGCAAGTGATTTTTTCTAGGACTCTTATTTTTTTTCTGAGATACTTTATGTTTTTTGACCTCATGATTTTGAGCATACAGACCTAGGTTAATGTTTTTCTGATTAGTTCTATCTTTGACCAACTGTGGACTTCTTGAAACATTGCAATAAAGATTTCACCTGCGAAACGCTACGAGGCCTTTACTATTATTATGTGTGCACAATTTTGTTATGTGTTGTATGTCTATATATACATATGTCCGTATATCATATATATGATACATAAATTAACATATATAAGGAGCGCTCATAAAAAAAAGCGCTCATAAAAACAAATTTTAAAAAGTGGATCCAAAGATCTTTAATTCACGTGATTTAAATGTTTCAATTTAAATTGGATAAAGAGATAAAAACAAATGTCTTTAAATTTAAGCTTACAAATTTTTCTAGGTGTTCAAACATCTAACAAAATATTAACATCTACAAAATGTCTAATATGCCTTGGCTCTAGTACCTTTCCTTCAACATAAAAATGGTTTACACTGTTCAATACGTTTCTCTAACTTTTTGATAAATAATTAAAGTAACTTTGATATGGGATTACTCATTCATGAGTACTTTAGTTAGATATCTGATTGATTTACTAAGATCTGTATTTTTTTTAGTAAACTCTGTATAAGATTGTAAAAATCAGTCATGTGTTAATGAGGCAAAAATTTCTTAAAACATAAGTTTACCCATAACATTGAGTTTATTAAGATTTATGTTTTCTAGAGCAAGCAACCATAAAAATTAAACAACTGATTAAATAAGAACTGTTATTTTAGAGCACTGTACTGCCATTTCTTTAAAAGCCAAACTTGATTAATGTAGAAACATAAATGTAATTGTTATGCTATTAATGTTTTCATATCTTACAGGTATGCAAGTCTGTAAGGTAGAAACCTTAAAAGAGCATTATATCAAGCTGGTGCTCTGAAGTTGTGTGGTAAAAAATATATTGTGGATTTATTTACCTGTTATCAATAAGATATGTAAATGTTTATGTTACTTTTTACATTGGGGAACAATTTAAATGTATTTTTAAGTTAATTAGAGCCTAATCTTTGTAAAGGTTAAAAACTTTCAGCATTTCTTTAATTCATGTTTTAAATGTGATATCATATGGTGTTAGCTAATGTTCATGTGACCTCAAACAATTTATGTAAACTTTGTCAAAAGATATTTAAAAATAAAGATCAGCTTTAGAATTAAAATACTTAAGATTTATAAAGAGCCCTGCCTTACCTGAGATAAGGCTGTGTGTCCCATCTTACTACATGTGAGAATGACTATGAAACATGTAGGTCAGATAATATTTCTTTAAAGTTATGTTAAAAATTTTTTTTAATTGTCAATATTCCTAGGATCTCAAACAGGGAATATAATGTATAACTCAGCCAAAAAATTCAGGGAAGATATTACACGAACTAAGTATTTTTACTTTTGTTAATTTTAGTTTGAAATTTTCTTATAAGTGATCTAAAGATTCCCTGTTAGTGTTTTACAAATGCGTTGCTTTAAGAACACAACATGGGTTTATTCAAGATAATAAGTCATCAACTACAATACAGACAGAATAATACAGATCCCAATTAATAAAAAGGTAATTATAAAGTTATAGACATTAAAGCCCAGTACTCTTAATATAAGGCTGTTAAAATTTATTTGCTGGATGTTTAAGATTAGGATTTAAAATTAATGTTAAATGAAAAGGGCCAAGAAAACCAATATTTGGCTCTTGCCCTCTGAGTCAGTCTGAATCCAGGGAACAGGGGACTTCTCTAAAGAGCTTTGCAACTCTGAGCCACATAAGCTCCTGATCAGGGAGATTAATGAGACCACTGGAGAACAGAAAGCCAATCAGTGCATTTGTTACAAAGAGGAGAGTCATCAGAGAAAGGAGACATCCCTGATGCTTCTGAGGGAAGCCAAATGGTCAAGCAAGACCTGGACCCACCTAGCGCAAATGGCACTAGCAGAACTGAGAATCTCCTCTGAAGTTTCCCCAGAATTGATTCCCACAAAAGCTCAGCTGACTGTTAACAATAGATAGAAACAAAAGTCAGTTTGACTGCTTCATCTTTAACACTTAGCAAAGACAGTTAAGACCAAAATACAGCCACTCCTGGGCATATTAAATAATAATAATAATAATAATAATAATAATAATAATAATAATAATAATAATAAAATTTTAAGGTATGCACTTTATCTTATCCTCCCAAAACAAGTAAGACTGGAGGCTACAAAGAAGGATTCTCACACAGGAATGCCTAATACTTATAAAAAGAGACTATCAAGAAGAGCTGCCACAGGCAGAAGTTTTCAGTTTAAGACCTACAGATATTCCTAACCTACAAAGGTAGGCTTGGTGTTTGCTAGTATGATTATCCAGCCCTGAGTAACAGAATTAAAGGTTTCTCTATTAGACGCAGAGGTCATACTAGTAAAAGGATTTTACAAGATCAGATGACATTAAATTATTAAACTGTGTCTTATTGGGAGGGCCAACTGTAACACTTAAAGTTAAATATTAAGTTGACAGTCCTGATAACTGGGGATATTAAAGACTGGTGAGGGAATTTCTATACAGTGACATGTTCTAGCTGCTGCAACATTTATCCAGTACTCATGGTTTTTGTTTCACTCATGGAAGAACCCATTCACAGATGACTTTACAACCTGTTCTTCCCCAACCTGACTTCAAACCGAACTGACTTCTAAAAGGCAACTCATGTCTCTCAACTGACTTCTAATAGGCAACTCATGTCCCTCACGCCGAGCCCACTCACGTCACCCTGTCTCAGGACAGAAGAAGAAAAAATTAGTGATGCCACTCTTCTTACAACAATGGAGAGATAGATAAATAGACTATCAATATAAGTAATTAAGAAGGGTAAAATCAGCGAGATCGGTTTTGGGTGAGTTCTAAAAATTTGGAGACTCTTACCTGAGGGATTAAAATTTCCTCAGTGCTCTTCCCATAATCTATCAAAGATTTGAAAGGGACACAGAGAAAAGGGGGGAATTGTAGACCCAACCTGATCTTTTATTAAAATTGGGAGCCATCATGCCACAAAGCCATGAAAAGATAATTTTGGCTTTACCATTAATTACTTCAAATTCTGAACCTGCGTGGAATGCCTGCCCGCGCCTTGAACTCACACATGCCTGGCTCTCTGACCAGATAGCAGCCCTCTCAGAAACTTTAGTGACACATCATAAATATTTGCCTTCTCTGGCAAGACAACAACCCTCTCTGAGGCTCTAATGGTCCTCATGAATTCTCATGTAGGGACAGCAAAAAAATTGTAAACTACCTTTAGTGTGATGTTTATCAGAGTTCTGTTATCTGTAACCCCCCTTTTGTGTAACTTTCTGGGCTATAAAGCTGGGCTGTAGGAAAGCTGGGGTTGCTGTCTTGTTCCCTTCGTTTTGGGAGGGAGAGGCAGCATGGCCGGTGGAAATAATAAGTTTAATTTTATTTGATTTTAATTTGAGTCAGTGGTCTTTTCTAGCGTCCTGGTCTAACAGGTAAACACTCCAAAAACATGGAGCTCTGCCGGCCTAAAGACTTCTTGAGAAACTTCCTCTGAGTTTGGGCACTTGAAATATATGTTGTTGCAAGGAGATTTAGCTTCCTTTCAAGTGACACTATAAAAGCTGGGTCTGCATCTACGTGACCTGGAGGACATGGTTTCTTGTATTCTAATGAACATGAGGCAGCAGTGCTGAATATTCTATTTGTAGGTAAACTGTGGCCACTTGGTGCTAACTGTCTCCCCGTGTGAACTGTGAAGCCATTTGGTCATCCTCCACTTTTCGTGGTGTTTCTTGCTGCTGCACTGGGAGTTTGGTATTTGCTTCATGAAATACAATGAGTTCAACTGGGACCCAGTATTAGAGGGAGTTCTGTCACTTGTGGTGGGTCAGGGTCTGCAGGAGAATGCAACAACCAGGCTTCTATCTCACAAAGCTTGCCCCTTTGTCCATAGAAATCTGACTCTGAACTTTGCCCGGAAACCTCTCCATATAACAAGATGGGTCTGCTGGCTGCACCATATCAGTCACAAGCCATTTGGAAGGCAATGGAAAATCCTCATGGCCACACCACAGCTGTATTATCACACACCTGCCCACCACTGCAAAAGGCCCACTACTCAGCAGGGTCCAACTTACTGGCATCTTTGTTATACACCATTTTCATGAAATACCGTCAATCATGGCATTCTCTTGTACACTCATGACCAGGAAAAAGACATCCAAAGGTTCTCCAGTGCCACCTGGTAAAGGGAATTTAAAAAATTTTATTGTATTTATCTAGCCATTTTTCATGGATGAAGTTGGAGGCACTGTGGGTTTCAGTTCAGTAGTGAGACACTACCTGCTTTCTCAGGAAAGACCCCTCTTCAGAGCTCTCCTGGAATTTGGCCATCCTCACATCAGTAGTTACCAAGAAAGACCGATTCTGTCCTTGGTAAATCCTAACATGTGTGGCCACTGGGACTGTGACTGGGAATGCCTCTGGGTGCCTGGCATCCTGGATCCCAAGTTCAGAGAGTTCCATCACCAAGAAAATGATATAGGTCACTTCCTTGAGGAACTGAATGAGGTCACTGCCTTGGCAACCTCTTTGTCCTAACAGTTGCTTCCAAGTGTCCCAATAGATGGAGGCTGCCCCTACTTCCTGTGACACTTTCACAAGTAAGAATGGTATATCAAACATAGGCACCCGTGAACAGCTCTCCACACAGGCCTGGTTTGGTCCATCTTCTCTACATTAAGAAGAGATAGACTGCTTCAGACACACCCCTTCATCCTGACCTGTTTTTTTTTTTTTTTTTTTTTGTCATGAAAGATGACTTTTGCTCTCTCAGGTCCTTCATAGCTTTCTATATCTTCCCCAGGGTTCACTTCTGCATGGACCTTTGAGGTTCTCAGCAGGTGGAAGATCTCTTACATTTCTATATAAGACCAACTCTGTCCTTGCTTTTCTGTAAAGTTAGATTGAGGAAACAAAGTATGGTTAGGGTTAATAACATGTTTGATTTGGGTTAGGAATCATTCTGCTGCATGAATAATGGTATTGGGAACCTGCAATATTTATAAGTATATATAGAGGTGAAATATATGTATGAAAACACAAATCTAGGTAAGATTTGAAGCCCAAAAGGGCATTGGATCCTTGATTGGGATACTTCACTCGGAATTATGTTGTGCACATGTATCTCAGATAAATCTATACAGAATGGCATAGGACCTTGTACCTTGGATAATTGAATGTCGAAGAGAACATCCAGTCAAAAAAGGATACTTGGTAGGATTAGGAAGATAGTTGGTAGGATTAGAAAAAAAGAGTGAGTATAGGATTTGGACAAAAAGTTCTTTAGCAATAAGGTTTCAGGTAGACAGAAAATGTAAATGTCAGCACATGTGAAGAGTCAGTCACAATGATGAACTGGGGAAAATATGTAGGAAAGCAGATATCGTTAGAGACATTAGGAAATCAGGCAAATGATGAAGTGATTGATAGGATTAGACATTTTCAACAGGCTTGAGGTTGAATACATAATCTTTGGAAGAAACAAATATGTAGTCACCAATAGGATTGACATTTGAGAGCATTAGGCAACCTGGACATGGGTGATTTTCATAATCCATACTCACATTCCATTTAGGCTTTGGTACAATTGTAAGTGTGACTTTGCATTTTGTTGACAGAATATATATGTAGATCAGGTGACATGAGTCTTTCTTGCACCATTTCTGGGAGCAATATTTAGAAGAGATATAAATTAGTATTGGGGGCACAAATAGGTGTACCATGTGTGAATATATAATATAACTGATTCCAACTTTATAAATTGGAATAAATTGATATCTGAGTTCAACGGGGACACAGTGCGTGAGGGATTTCTGTCACATGTGGTGGGTCAGGGTCTGTAGGAGAATACAAGAACCAGGCTTCTATTCCACATAGCTTGCCCTCTTGAACATAGCAACCTGATTCTGAACAATGTCCTGAATCCTCTCCATGTAACAAGATGCCTTTACATATAAGGGTCTGCTGGCTTCACCATGTCAGTCACAAGCCATTTGGAAGCCAATGGCAGATCCACATGGTCCCACCACTGATGTTTTATCACACACATGCCCACCATTGCTCTTGGCCCACTAATCAGCAGGATCCAACTTTCTGGCATCTCTGTTAAACACCATTTTCATAAAAACCAGTCAATCAAGGCACTGTCTGGTATACTCATTGTTGGGAAAAGTATAAACGGCAGCCATACCCCAGAAAAAAAAACCCAACATGGCGCCTAAGCACTTCTTCTTCCTACATTCTTCTTTTCTGCAGTGGTGCGAAATGTTCCCGCCCGTGTGAACTCTTCTGCTGGCGCCAATTTCAAATCTTGCTTGCCGGGAATCTTAGCCTCAATAAGAACTAATTCCTGGGCTCCGGAGCTGATATCTGAAAGAACTTGCCAATAAACGGATTGCCTGCCATTTATCTAAGCCCTCCCATCTCCTCCTTAGTTCTATATAAGCACACAGCTTTTTGCAATAAAATTGGAATTCTCCCGGTGAAGTGCCTTTGCGTGGGGAGTTCTTTCATTCTGGTGCCCCGTGTGAGGATATGGGTGAGCTCTTTCCAACAAGAGCCCCGTCCACTGCTCCACCGTGGCACTCTGCCCTGGTATGCTCTTTTCAGACGCAGGCTTCCTGCACTCACCACTGATTTGTTGTATGTAAGCCTCCCCTGTCCCCGGCTCGCCAACTCCCTTCGGGCTACCGCTGGCTTTGTGACCATGATCGTCTGTCACACTCTAGACACCTGGTAGGGGGGAGGGAATTCCTCCCACTAAGACCTTTACTGGTTGCAGTGGACCCTCTGGTGATCCGTTTCTCTTTGGGGTGTGAGGCTTCTGAGTTTACATGAGAGGCTCTGTGGTTTTTCCTCCTCTGCTGCTGCTGCCGCTGCCGGCTAGAGTTGCTGTTTCCTGCGGGCCTGCTGTGTCTGGCTGAAGCTGCCTCTCTGCTCGGGGAAAACTGAACTCCCATCCTGGAACTGCATTCTGCTGGAGCCGGAGTTCTGTTTTCATTACTTACTTCTTCTGCTGCATTCGAAAACTTTCCTGATGTCACGTTGCCCGTGGCTCCGAACCCATTGGGTCTCACAGATAGCACTTCACTGGTGACGATCAGGTAGTGCCCTCTGTATTTCCTCATGACGGCTGGTCATTTTGGGGATGCCCACCTGACCCCCATTCGCCCTGAGCGCTTCCCGGAGTCCGTTCCAGGCCGGGTTTTCTCTTTGTCTCTCTTGCTTACACTTATTCTCTCTCTCTCTCTCTCTCTCTCTCTCTCTCTCTCTCTCTCTCTCTCTTCCATCTCTCCCTGTGACTGTGGGCACCTCTTTATCTGTACCTGAAACCTCACCTCTGAAAAGTTTAATAAAAAATCTGGCCACACTCTCCCTCACACCAGACATCAAGCCCAAACTTCTAATCAAATTCTGTACCCAAGATTTCCCTACATATCCACTGGATAATGGCAATCATTGGCCTCCAGAAGGCTCCTTAGATCCAAACCTCCTCTTGGACCTTTTTAATTACTGCCAGCATCTGAAAAAGTGGAGTGAGATTCCCTGTATTGAATGTTTTAGCCTTCTCGCACAACACCCTGTCTCTGCTCCTCCTGCCCTCCCTCTCAGGTCCTTCTTGCTTGCAAACCCCTCTCTTCCCCTAGTTCTACTCCTGACTTCGCAGATTCTTCCTCATTCGACCCAGCAGATCAACCCCCACCTTATCCCCCAGCCCCAACTGACCCTTCTCTCCCGCAAAATCCTCCTCTTCCTCTGCCTGATTCCACGGATCCTCAACCTTCCATTTCATCCCCCTCCCTTCCCCACTCTTCTGCCTGCTCCACCTCCTCCTCTTCCACAGAGACATTCCATTCCCCTCCCTCTCCTTCCTGTCCACCGCCTGCCTCTTTCAGTCCTCCTGTTACCAGGTCTAAGGGACTCCTTCCCACCCCCAAGACAATCGCACCCCTTCGTGAGGTAGCTGGTCCCAAGGGTGTCATCAGAGTCCACGTGCCCTTCTCCATGTCGGACATTACTCAGCTAGAGAGGAAGTTAGGCTCTTTCACCACTGACCCCACCACTTACATTCGGGAGTTTCAATGGGTACTGCAAGCATATAGCCTCACTCATCATGACATCTACATGCTCTTGGCCAATAAACATCTCCCCAAGGAAAGGCAATGGTTCTGGGAGCTAGCCCAAGCCCATGCTGATGAAAATCATAGGACCAATCATAACCACCCACAGGCCCTCATGCTGTCCCAGAGCAGGATCCCCTATGGGCTTACAGTCTAGTGACCTTTTTACATTCTGCCTCTTGGCGGGACTGAAAAAGGCCACCCGCAAGGCTGTTAACTTTCAAAAGATGCAGGAGGTCATTCAAAGGAAGGAGGAAACACCTTCAGAATTCCTGGATAGACTAACCAAGTCCCTTCAGCAGTACACAAACCTCGACCCAGAAACCCCTGATGGCCGTCATGTCTTAATGACATATATTCTGGCCCAAAGCTACCCTTACATTAAAGCCAAGCTTAAAAAGTTTGAACAGGGCCCTTCTACTCCTCAGACCAAAATCCTCTCTGTCACTTTCAAGGTTTTTCATGGTAGAGAGGATGAAAGTGAATTCCGTAGGCAGAGGGCTGAAAATGCCAAACTCCAAATGTTGGCCCAGCTCATTCAGAGAAGGCCATCACCATGCCGTCCCAATATGACCCCCCCTGGAGCTTGCTTCAAATGAGGTAAGGAGGGACATTGGACCAGGAATTGTTCTTCGCCGAGGACACCCTACAACCCCTGCGCAAAATGCCATCAAAGTGGACACTGGGGGGCAGACTGCCCAACAACCCAGAAGGGAGGTTGGTCTGCTGCCCAGCAACCCCAGCCTCACCTGGGCTTGGCAGAGGAGGATTGACGGAGTCCTGGGCCTTCCCTCCAGACTATTACCATCAAGAATCAAGAGCCTAGGGTCACCTTCCTGGTGGATGGACGCTTCATTAACTTCCTCTTGGATACTGGTGCCGCTTTTCCGATTTTGAGGGAGTATTAGGGTCCTACCACACCCTCAAAAACTCCTATTGTCAGGGTAGGAGGTAAAAAGATTTTTCCTCAAACCCCCCCCAATCATGTTATATGCAGCGATCCCTTTTGTCCTTCACTCACTCCTTTCTTGTTATGAGCCATTGCCCCATTCCCTTTCTGGGAAGGGACATACTCTCACTATTAAAAGTCACCATTCACTTATCACCCCACACCTCTCCTACCTCTCATTTCCTCATGATATTCCTAGGGGCAGATACACCTCCTTCATGCACTCTCCCACGACTATCTAAACCATTTAACCCTGAGGTTTGGGACACAATTACACCCTTTATGGTTAAATGCAGTCCTATTCATATTGTCTTACGGGACCCTTCAAGATATGTTAGTCAACCACAATATCCACTCACAACCACATCCCTCCTTGGATTAGAACCCATCATCCAGGATTTATTATGAAAGGGGTATCTTAGGCCTACACACTCTCCTTTCAACACACCCATTCTGGCAGTTAAGAAACCTAACGTGTCCTACAGGCTGGTTCAAGAACTTCGCCTTGTCAACTCCTCTGTGGACCCCATCCACCCGCTAGTGCCCAACCCTTACACCCTCCTCTCTCAGATCCATGCCACTACTACTCACTTCTCAGTCCTAGATTTAAAAGATGCATTCTTTTCTATTCCCTTGTTCTCAGAATCTCAGGATATCTTTGCTTTTTCATGGACTGACTCTCACACCCGCCATTCTCATCAGGTTACCTGGACTGTCCTCTAACAGGGATTCAGGGATAGCCCCCATCTCTTTGGCCAATTTCTTGCCCAGGACCTCACATCCTTTCACCTGACCTGTCCTGACTCTACTCTACTTCAATATGTCTATGACCTTCTTCTATGTAGTCTTTCTGGGAACACTCTCAATCCCACACCGCTCAGCTTCATAAATTCCTAGAAGACAAGGGATATAGGGAGTCTCCCCACAAGGCCCAGGTTTCCCAGTCTTCGGTCACCTATCTTGGTTTTTGCCTTACACCCGGGAAAAAGGAAATAACACTGGATAGGAGGCAACTCCTCTGTGATCTTTCAGTGGCCTATACGAAAGCCAAAATACTATCATTCCTAGGATTAGCAGGTTATTTTAGGGCCTGGATCCCAAATTATTCTCTTCACTCCAAACCCCTGTATGACCTAGCAAAGGGACCCCCTAGTGAATCTCTTGCCTCCTTTCCCATCTACCACTTCCGCAGGCTTCAGCAACTCCTCTTAAAGGCACCTGCCCTTCACCTTCCAGATCTTTCAAGAACATTTCATCTATATGTCCATGAAAAAGGGGGGCAAGCACTTGGGGTCTTAGGTCAAAACTATGGGCGTACATTTGCACCTGTGTCATATTTGTCCAAGCAACTAGACCCTACCATCCGTGGGTGGGCCCCTTGCTTAAGAGCTCTGGCTACTGGACAAATTTTACACAAAGAAGCCTCTAAGCTGACTTTTGGGGCCCCTTGAACTATCCACTCCCCACATCACTTGAAGGATCTTTTAGCTTAAAAGGGCCTTCAAACTCTCCCTACATCCAGATTTCTGTCGCCCCTCACTTCCTTTCTGGAAAACCCTAATATTATTTTCCTCCCCTGCTCTGCACTGAACCCTGCCTCACTGCTCCCAATGACTCCCATGTCTCACATACCAACTCATAATTGATTGGAAACCTTAGATGATTTCCTCCCCTGTCATTCTTCCATTTCTGAGAGACCACTCAGCAAGCCTGACCTTATCTGGTTTACTGACAGCAGTTCCTTTAGGGAGAACGGAACTCATTACTCTGGATACGCTGTATTTTCAGCCACTGAGATTATAGAGGCCAAAGTTTTGCCTTCAGGAACTACAGACAAGTAGGCTGAACTTATAGCATCCACTCGTGCCTGCCTTCTAGCACAAGGCAAATCCCTCACCCTCTAAACTGATTCAAAATATGTCTTCCATATCTTATTATCCCATGCTGATATTTGAAAGTAGCGAGGCCTACTTACCACCAAAGGTAATGCGATCACTAATTCAGCTTTTATAACCAATCTAATAGAGGCCACTTACCCACCCAGTTGGGAGTTGTCCATTGTAGGTCCCATCAGAAGGACGGCTTTCTTATCACTGAGGGCAATGCCAAAGCTGACCAGGCGGCACGAATGGCTGCTACCACTTTCAATTATGGCCTCCATGGGGGACATATAATGACCACTTTAGACAGCTCATCTGAAGCCCCTACGTCTTTCAGTAAGAACAAGCATCTTTTCAAGTTCCTTCATACTCTATTCCTTTCCAATTCTCAGTCTTTGACCCTCTTTTTACAGAGTTTCTTTTCCCTCACCCCCTCTGACAAGCCATGCTACAGAATATAGCCTCTAATTGTCAGATCTGTCAGCGGACCAACCCTCATACTCCTTTAAGGCCCAAACCTTTCCCTTTCCACCAAGCCCGGGGACACATTCCCGCTGCTGACTGGCAGGTAGACTTCACCAACATGCCCACAGCATGGCACACTAAATACCTCCTTGTCTTTGTGGACACTTTCTATGGTTGGGTTGAGGCATTTCCCACTTCCAATAAAAAGGCTTCCACTGTAGCTTCAATCTTACTGACAGACATCATCCCCAGGTTTGGTATGCCCACTTCCCTACAATATGACAATGGCCCTGAGTTTACTTCTAGGATCACACAAAAGGTCTCTCAAGCCCTCTCCTTCAAGTGGCATTTCAACTGTCCATATTTCCCCCAGGCTTCAGGGAAAGTGGAAAGGGTAAATCGTACTCTAAAGGAAGTCCTTACCAAATTGACAATGGAATTAAACATAGACTGGTTCAAACTCCTTCCCTTGGCTTTGCTTCGAATCAGAGCTCTCCCTAAGAAACCATCTTTACTGTCTCCTTTTGAGATAATGTATGGAAGACCTCTTATAACCCCTGGGTTGGTCATTTCACAAGGACCTCTCACCCGAGATTTGTCTTTGCCTCTCTTGCTCCATCTCCACTCGGAACTCTGGAAATATCAGGACTGGCTTCTTCCGGACCCAGTCTCCTCTCCAAACACTCCTCCCTTAACACCTGTTAGTCTAGTCTATTATAATACCCCAGAGGAGAAAGGGACTCTTGCCGCAAAATGGGAAGGCCCCTATCCTGTCATTCTCTTTACCCTTACCGCCGCCAAACTCGCCTTACCAGACAACTGTCTCACTCCCTGGATTCACATGTCTAGGTTGAAGCCACATCACCAGGAGGCCCCACCTGCTGAAGACAGGGCCACCCCAGAGGAACTCCAAGAATCACCTACTGAACCTCCCCTTTACTCCTGCTCTCCACACCCATCTCACCCATTTTAGTTGTGGCTCACACGGTTTTCCTTGCAGCCCAATTCCTCTTAAAGAAGGCACAATGAGCTCTCCCAACACCCTAGTCTTCTCTAACTGCTTGTTTTTGTGCTCTGCTTATTTTCTGTGCTCTGTCAGGACTGGTCTTTACCCTCCTCACCTACCATGCATTTATTCACTTTTCGGGAACGATACTCAGAACATGGCATGCAGAAGGTCTGCGCAGTGGATGCAACTACTTGCTTCATCCACAACTGCATCTCTATTTCCCTAAAATTGTCACCTTCAAGGACCTTCGTCCCTGGTAGCTGGAACTGGCCTTTCATTTGCTTCCTTTTTGATCAAACAAAAGACTATTGTCATTGGTGGCCTGAGATTTATAATGGGTGCCCCTATTGGTCATGCATGTTCCATGATGAACGTGGTAGCTATTCTTACCACTCATTTGTTTACCCTGAAGGGTGGACTTCTAGTTACGTAAAGTGGCATAAAGGCTCTTCATCCAGTAACAATGGATGGTATACTTTAGATAAACCTGACCCCAAGGCCAAACGATGGGGCTATGTTGAGTTTGCTGTCTATGCTCGGACAACCTCAGTCAGACCCACAGGGTGGATGACTATTGGCCGCACCCTGATTACGCAACCTAAGGCAACCATTCAGGTAGTCGAACACATTAAGGACTCAGAATCAAAACTTCGAGATCATATCCATAGCTCATCCAAAGAGGATTCAGAGCCTTCAACCCTCTCAGGTCCCCCTCCCACATGGCTCAATTTGCTACACCAAACTTTTTGATTATTAAACTCCACCCCTCTTTCTGTGCCTACTTCTCAGTGCTTTCTCTGTGCTTCACTTAGTCGTCCACTTCTAGCAGCAGTCCCATTAGCGGCAGGAAATATTCCAGCAAAACCCTACAATTTCTCTAAAAAGGACAACCCCTACATGTGACACGTATCCCACTGTGGGAAAGTTATTCCACCAATACTTTATTTCCTTTCATCTGTTTCCACCTGCCAATAATGAATCCTTTACCCATTTGTTCCTTGAGCTACAGCACCCCATAGAGCCCTGTGTTTATGCAACCTGGACATTTCCTCTGGTGTAATGGGTCTTTAAGTACCTCAACCATCAATGTCTCTGGCGCCTGTTTCTTGGTTACTGTAGTTCCTCAGCTATCTTTGTATACTCCCACCGAATTCTGACAGTTGGCCCTACCTTCCGGCACCCTTAGGGTAGTCTTTCTGCCGGTTCTGGTAGGCCTCATTTTAACAACCTCAGTGATGGGTCTCGGACTCTCTGGTGGAGCTATAGGTCATGCTCTATGGGATCCAATGACCTTCAACAAAAACTGCAGGAAACACTCAATACCATGGCTGAGTCTCTGGGTTCCTTGCAGCGGCAGGTTACTTCATTGGCACAAGTGGCTTTACTGAACCAAAGGGCAATTGATCTTCTCACTGCAGAAAAAGGGGTTACATGCCTATTCCTCAGAGAGGAATTTTGCTATTATGTTAATGAATCTGGGCTAATAAAAAAATATGTTGTTAAATTGCAGGAATTATCGACCCAATTGCTCAAACCTACCTCCTCCAATCCCATAACGGGGTTCTTCCAATCCTATCTTGCCATGTACTTACTACATATCTTGGGGCCAATTATTTGGATGCTCCTTTTTTGTGCTCTCTTGCCCTGCATAATGAAGTGCCTTCAAACCCAACTGCATAAAATTCCTAATCAAACTTTCAACCAGCTTTTGCTTAGTCACTACCAGCCTCTGATGACCGATGAATCCCCAACATCTCCAAGAGAACAGTTCACTCAGTGATGAAGCTCACTACCAGGCACGATGGAATGCAACGGGTATTAGACAGCGGGAGACAACGAGCTCGGAGAACCTCTTAATCTGCCATCCTGGATTCATAGTCTTTACCACCTTCTAAGCTTTCTCATGGCCCTTGGCCTCTTCTATGTCAGTCCCCCCACATGGAACTTCTGCCAAAAATTGACATTTGCTTTAATTTTTATCTTCATTCTGTTTTTATTCGCTCTGATCTTCTTCAGGTGCTGGAGACACCATGTGCAGGCAACGCTTCCAGTATTTCCTTGAGTCTCTGTTACAGGACCAGTGGCTGATACCAACAATCTCTTCCATCCAGGACTGGTTCCATGCCATCGACATCTTTGGCTTTAGGGAACATTCATTGACTTCACCCCTATGAAAATAGCTGTCTATAGCCACTGGGTTTTATTTCTGGCTGCCATGATATCCCCATACCTGCCCCCTGAGCATTCCTCCACTTCTCTTTCTAGGCCCCACACCACCCCCACACAGCAGGAAGCAGCCAGATCTGACAAACGACGCCCCACTTCCTAAGAAAACAAAAAGGGTGGAATGTTGGGGAAAGAATAAATGGCAGCCATACCCCAGAGAAAAACCCCAACATGGCGCCTAAGGACTTCTTCTTCCTACCTTCTTCATTTCTGCAGTGGCGCAAAAAGTTCCCGCCCTTGTGAACTCTCCCACCAGCGCCAATTTCAAATCTCGCTTGTGGGGAACCTTAGCCCCAATGAGAACTAATTCCTGGGCTCTGGAGCTGATATTTGAAAGAACTTGTCAATAAACGGGTTGCTGCCATTTATCTAAGCCATACCATCTCCCCCTTAGTTCTATATAAGCACACAGCTTTTAGCAATAAAATTGGAATTCTCCCGGTGAAGTGTCATTGCGTGGGGAATTATTTCACTCATGTTCAGCAACAGGATATCCAAAGGTTCTCCAGTGCCACCTGGTAATGGGAATTTCAGAAATTTGATAGTATTTATTTAGCCATTTTTGAAGGATGAAGTTGGAGTCACTGTGCGTTTCAATTAATGCAGGAACCATTATGTGGTGAGGAAGCTCATTTAAATGAAATCTCTGGAGAAATCTCACAGGCAAGGCTTCCCAAAAAGTGGCCAAAAGGTCACATGAAGCCAGGATCATTGAGGTCTACAATATGAGTTCCATTTGTGTTTAGACTCTCAATTATGGCTGCCAAGTCTTTCAAAATAAAATCATGTGATATCCTGGCTGAGATTCTCACTGCACTGTGGAAAGACACCCTGGCCCTCGATCTCAGTTTTCAAGGGCGCATCTTATGCGTGGCCTCCTAAAATCCCAACACATGTCATGGCAATACTTCTTTGAGGTAAATTCCAGAACTCAGTCTCTAAGAGGAATCATGCCAGAATTCAAGCCCAGGTGGATCCAGTTATCTCTTCCAACCGCGAAACAAATGACCACAATTAAAACCAAACACTCCCACATGGCCCTCATCTTCTTCCATATAGACACTTATCATAACCTCTGGCTGGAGTTTTTCATGAGGGGTGCAGCCCAAGACAGTGTCAAAAATAAGCTCCCTTGCCCCTCATTTGCCTAAAGTTAAGGTGGCCTGGACACCCATCCGGTGAACCAGGAGTGATCAGATAGGCCAGCTGTTAATACTGCTCTGCATCTCCAATTTGAGGCCTACTGACTGTCAGGTATAGATTCTTTATATGATTTGGAGCCATGAGAAAACCCAAAAACCTATGGGTTAGCCTCTGCAGGGCTGTGCATAACTCATTTGAACCAAAGGATCCGTATTCTCACTTGATGGTGGTCAGGAACCTTACAAATGAATGCGAGAGACTTCATTCACAATAATTGCTCTTTTGGCCATTTTGGTTTTGGATGCACACATGGGATCTCTCTTTACATCCATCAGGTGCTGAGAATCTAAGCCACAACCTCACACAAGGCCAAGAGGCTGATTCAGACACATCCCTTTCCAAAGCAATTAAGCAAAGAGCCACAGGTGAGGCCCATTCATTTCCATTTGAAAACTGTTTTCTTCAGGCTTCACAAAGGGGTGGCCTGAGGCTAAGACCTTCCTGACATTCAGGGAAACAGAACAATTGATAAGCAAAAGGCCGAAAGCATGGTTTCTCCACTGAGACTTTCTTGGTCACACTGATATCTGAGTTTTCTGAGATGCTCGCCATTCCCTTCAGCTATCCAGGACATGGCAATGTCACAGAGCTTGGAGGTGGTACATATTTTGGACACAAAACCATGAGACTATTCTGGAGAGTGGTGAGAATTCTGGAAGAAACAGGAACTTAGGAAGGTAGCAGGTGTTGCCCATGGATAAGGCAAGCTGCAGTCCATTCATAAATTGGGCAGGATGAATGCCGGGAATCTTTCTACTATACAGGACATATCAATTGTTGCATTCTATTTTCTAATGTCTACAACCACGGACACAGTGGGATACACAGAAATAGAAACACTTGCCTTGTCCAACGACTTACTAGAAGAAGACCACTCCAAATCAAACAAACCGTCTTTCCTACCTATTCTCAGATCATGAGACAAAAACACAAAATCACACCCACACAGATTTTAAAAATTAGCAATATATATGCCAATCGAATTACACCGTGAAATACATATCATCCACAGATCAAAAAATATTCATTTTACTGGATATGGATTTATGTATAACTTTTTTCAACAAAAAAGCTCACCCATAGGTTGAATTTTCAGGTCAAACAGCGTTTAAGAGGAGTGATCTCTTCTCACACTTTGTATCTGCCAAGTCATGTAACTCACAAGAATGTACGTGTGATACCAGGTAGGATTCTATATGTGCATATAAAAATACATGTGCTGAATAGAATACAGAGAAAGGGAGACAGGAATTCACATATTTGTTAACTTTAAAAGCACATGGAAAACTATTTCAACAAAAAATTGACTAGATTTATAACTCCTACCCTATATAATGCAAAAGGCAAGTCCAAGTATACAACATGCCTCCTCTGAACTGCTTGTATTTCTATTCTGTTTCCGTTATTTTTCTCCATCATATTAGGATTAGTATTCAGAATCTAGCAGGGCATGTGTTAGTGTCAGGGATTCAGTATTTCAAATGTAAAATAGAAAAATGAATCCAATGTGTATGCAAATATGTGCTAAACAAAATCTTCCCACTCTCATCCAGAACAATTCGTTGACATTTTTTTTGCCCAAAGTAAGACACAATTAGAGGAGAAGAGCAATAAAATCTGTGAATAATATGCTCAGGAGTTTACAACCTTGGAAGTGGTAGAGGAGTTTCCCTAGTATGGGACAGGGTAAACACTCCATAAACATGGAGCTCTGCTGGCCTAAATACTTCTTGAGAAACTGCCTCTGAGTTTGGGCACTTGAAATATATGTTGTTGTCAGGAGCTTTAGCTTCTTTTTAGTGAGACTATCAAAGCTGTGTCTGCATCTATGTGACCTGGAGGACATGGTTTCTTATTTTCCAATGAACATGAGGCAGCAGTGCTGAATTCTCTCTTTGTAAGTAAACTGTGGCCACTGGGGGCTAAGGGTATTCCCATGAGGACTGGGAAGCCATTTGGTCATCCTCCAATTTTCGTGGTGTTTCTTGCTGCTGCACTGGGACTTTGGCATTTGCTTCATGAAATAAAAGAAGTTCAACTGGGACACAGTTCTGGAGGCAATTCTGTCATGTGTGGTTGGTCAGGGTCTGCAGGAGAATGCACCAACCAGGCTTCTATCCCACATAGCTTGGCCCCATGTCCATAGTAACCTGATTCTAAACATTGCCCGGAAACATCTTCATATAACCAGAAGCCTTTACATGGAAGGGTCTGCTGGCTGCACCATGTAAGTCACAAGCCATTTGGGATCCAATGGCAGATCCACATGGCCCCACCACAAATTTTTTATCACACACCTGCCTACCACTGCTCTAGGCCCACTACTCAGCAGGTTCCAACATACTGGCATCACTGTTCTACATCATTTTCATGAAACCCACTCAATCAAGGCACTGTCTTGCATATTTACGATCAGCAACAGGACATCCAAAGTTTCTCCAGTGCCACCTGGTCATGGGAATTTCAAAAATTTCATGGTATTTATCTAGGCATTTTTCAAGGATGACGTTGCAGGCACTGTGGGTTTCAATTCATTCAGGAACCTTTAAATGGTGAGGAAGCTCATTTCAATGAATGCTCTGTAGAACTCTCACAGGCAAGGCTTCCCAAAGAGTGGCCAAAATGTCACATGAAGCCAGGCCTATTGATGTCTACAATGTGACGTCCATGGGTGTTGTGACTCTCAACAATGGCTGACAAGTCTTTCAGAATTAAATCATGTGATCTTCTGGCTGAGATACCCAGGGCTCTGTGGAAAGCCACCCTGGGCCTAGATCTCAGTTTCCAAGGGTGATTCTCATGGGTGGACTCCTAAAATCCCAACAAAATTCATGGCAATACTTCTCTGAATTCAGTCTCTAAGGGGAATCACACCAGAGTTCAAGCCCAGGTGGTCCCAGTCATGTCTTCCAACCGGACACAAATGACCAAAATTAAAACCAAAACCCTCCCATATGGCCCTCATCTTCTTCCATATAGACACTAATCACAACCTCTGGCTGAAGGTTTCCATGAGTGGCGGAGTCCAAGAGAGTGTCCAAAATAACTCCCTTGCCCCTCATTGGCGTAAATTCAGGGTGGTCTGGACACCCTTCATGTGAAACAGGAGTGATCAAATATGCTAGACGTTAATACTTCTATGCTTCTCCAATTTGTGGAAAACTGAGTGTCAGGTATATATTTTTATGTGATTTGCAGTCATGAGAAATCACAAGCACCTCTGCAGGTCTTTGAAGAACCCATTTGACCCAAAGGATCCCTATTCTCACTTGATGGAGTTCAAGAACTTTAAAGAGGAAGGCGACAGACTTCATCCACAAGGACTGCTTTTTGGCCATTTTGGTTTTGGATGCACACATGGGATCTCTCTTTACATCCACCACGTGCTGAGTATCTAAGCCACAACCTCACACAGGGCCAAGAGGCTGATTCAGACACATCCCTTTTCAAAGCAATTAAGCAAAGAGCCACAGGTGATCCATATTCATTTCCATTTGAAAACTGTTTTCTTCAGGCTTCACAAAGGGGTGGCATGAGGCAAAGACCTTCCTGACATTCAGGGCAACAGAACATTAGGTTAGCAAACGGCCCAAAGCAGTGTTTCTCCACTGAGACTTTCCTGGTCACACTGATATCTGAATTTTCTGAGATGCTCGCCATTCCCTTCAGCTATCCAGTACATGGCCATGTCACAGAGCTTGGAGGTGGTACATAACTTGGTCACAAAATCATGAGCCTATTCTGGAGAGTGGCCAGAATTCAGGAAGAAAACAGAAACTTAGGAAGATAGCAGGTGTTACCCATCCATAAGGCAAGCCGCATTCCTTTCATACATTGGGCAGAAAGAATTCTGGTAAGCTTTCTACTAGCCTGGACACATCCTTTGATGCATTCTCTTTTCTAATGTCTACAACCATGGACACAGTGGGATACACAGACATAAAAACACTCGCCTTGTCAAATCACTTGTTAGAAATCGTCCACTCCAAACCAAACAAACTGCCTTTCCTACCTATTCTCAGAACATGAGACAAAATCACAAACACACACTCACACCCACAAATTCACCACCTTTCCCAAAGTAGGTCTCTGACTATCGGGTGTGACCTCTGACTGGTGGGCCGTACTATGTTCCCATCAAATGGCCTGTTCTGTCTCAGATCTGGTTTCCTTGGCCAACTCTGTGAAGTTGTCAGGAGACAACAGTGAGCCACTTCCTGCTTACTCAGGAAAGGCCACTCTTCAGAGCTTTCCTGGCATTTGGCCATCCTCACATCAGTAGATACCAAGAAAGACTGACTCTGTCTTTGGTAAATCAAAAGAAGTGAGACCACTGGGACTGGGCCTGGGACTAGATTTGTGTGCCTGGATGCCTGGATCCCAAGTTCAGAGAGTTCCATCACCAAGAATGTGAGGTGAGGTCACTTCCTTCAGGAACTGAATGAGGTCAATGCCTTGGCAAGCACGTTGTCCTAACATTTGCTTCCAAAGGTCCCATGAAATGGAGGCTGTCCCTAATTCCTTTGACACTTTCACAAGTTAGAATGGTATATCAAACATTGGTAACCGGGAACAGCTCTCCACAGAGGCCTCGTTTGGTCCTTCTTCTCTACATAAAGAAGAGAGAGGCTGATTCAGACACATCCCTTCATGCTGACCAGGTTGTTTGCAATGAAAGATGACTTTTGCTCTCTCAGTTCCTTCATAGGTGCCTACAACTTCTCTAGGGATCATTTGCGCATAGACCTTTGATTTTCTCAGCAGTTGGAAGATCCCCTAAATTCCTGTATTTTAAGACCAACTCTGTCCTTGCTCTTCTCTAAAGTTAGATTGAGGGAACAGTGTATTGTTAGGGTTAATAACAGGTTTGATTTGGAATAGAAATCATTCTGCTGGATGAATAATGGTATTGGGAACCTGCGATATTTTCAAGAATATATAGGTAAAATATATGAATCTGAAAACAAAAATCTAGGTAAGATTTGAAGCCCAGAAGGGCATTGGGCCCTTGATTGGGTATTAAGCATAGGACCTTGTAACTTGGATGATTGATTTTCAAAGAGAACTTCCAGTCAAAATGGATAGTCAGTAGTATTAGGAAGATAGTCGGTATGTTTATAAAGGAGAGTGAGTATAGGATTTGGACCAAAAGTTCTTTAGCTATAGGGTTTCGGGTATTGAGTGAATGTAAATGTCAGCACATGTGAAGAATTAATCACAATGATGAACTGGGGAAAATATGTAGGAATGCAGATATCAATAGAGACTTTAGGAAATCTGGCAAAGTATAGTCGGTAGTGAAATGTTAATAAAATAGATTCTTGTCACTTCCTGTTTTTCTGTATGCTTAATAAAACACTGTTGAAATCTTGAGAAGTGATTTCTAATCTTTTTCCCAGAATGTGCTGTCCCCAACTGCCAAACTTCAGAATGTACTCCCTCACCCAGTTGCACGGAAACTGCTAACCCGCCCAGGCCCATCAATAAACTTTCCTCCCTGCCCTCTTCAAGGAAAGTATATAAGCTCTGCTTAAGCTGTTCTCAGGGTTCTCTGCTCTATTCAAATGAGCTCTGAGCCCCAGCATGCTGGACCCCCAATAAACTCTTTGTTTTTGCATGAGAGAGTCTCTTGGTGGTCTCTTCCCCCAATGCTCTTTCGATATTTATATATGGAGGTTCCACCAAAATCCAGCAGTGGTGAACGAGAGACCCCAATGGGCTACTCTCAGGGTAAGTAAGGCACCTCTTTCTGGTTTCAGGTTTCAGGTTAGGGCTTGGCAAAATGGCTGTCGATGAAGTGTGTGAGCTCTCTTTGATGGTGGCTGGCAGACGTGTCACAGAGCCACAAGCCAAGTCCCTGGGGGACGCCACAGAGGACTCGGGAATGGAGGAATAATAGTCTCCTCGACTCAGTGATACTTTGTTTCAGATTCGGTATTGCCAGCCCATCGGGTTTTGCCACCTGCTCAGTCTTGGTCTCAGTGTTGGACGTCCATTGCCTGTCTTTATTGTTTTCTCTTGTCTGTGTCCTGTGTCATTGATTTAATGTTTGTGTATCTTTCATTATGGGACAGATCACTTCAATGCCTCTGTCCCTGACCCTTGATCTATGGACCAAAGTCCGCTTAAGGGCTCAGAATGTTTCTTTTTCAGTAAAACGCTGGACCTGGCAGACTCTGTGTGCCACAGAATGGCCCACCTTTGGATTCGGATGGCCCCTAGAAGGATCTTTCTACTTCCCACTAATTTAAAAAGACAGAGATATTGTCTTAACGCCAGGGCCACATAGCCATACTGATAAACAGGAATATACCTTAACTTGGCAGGACCTCTGTAAATCTCCTCCGTGGATGAAGCCTTTCCTTGCTGTGTCCCCGTTCCTACTCCTTCCCCCACGATCTCTCAACCCCTCTGCTCCTCCTCCTCCTCCACCCTCTGTTCTCCCTGAGTCACAAGATTTGACTCTACTGGACTCTCGTCCCCCTCCTTATCTTCTACCCTTGTCCCACAACCCCCAACACCCTCTAAGTGATTCTCCAGCTGCTGACTCAGCCTCTCCGCAATTGGAGGAAGCTAAGCCAGCCCAGGGCCCTCCAGATAACTCCCCTGCATCACACACAGCCCCTCCTCCCCTGGAGGAAGCTGGAGTTGCTAAATGAACTCGCCGGTGGCAAATGATTGAAAACCCTGGAACTCCCGTGTTGCTTCCCTCCATCCCTAAGGGCCAATGATTGACGATGGCCATAGGGAAAAAATGCAAGCCTACCAGTATTGGCCTTCTCCTCTTCAGACCTATATAAATGGAAAAATAACAATCCCCCTTTTACCGAGGACCCAACCTGGCTCTCAGGTCTGGTGAAGTCATTGATGTTTTCACACCAACCTACTTGAGATGACTGCCAATAACTCCTAGGGACTCTCTTCATGACAGAGGAACAAAAGAGAATCCTCCTGGATGGTAGAAAAAAGTATCCTCGGACCAAATGCGTGACCGACAAAACTTCCCAATATATTCAAATCCGGCTTTCTCTTGAAACGACCCAAATGGGACCCCAACACCTTTCAAGGTAGGGAGCATCTGTCCACTTATCGCCGGGCTCTAATAGTGGGTATCTTAGTGGCCGCTAGGTGACCAACTAATTTGGCCAAGGTAAGAGAGATTATTTAAGGGCCTGATGAATCTCCCTCTATGTTCCTAGAGATAATTATGTAGGCATATAAGAGACATACTCCTTTCGATCCTCAGGCAGAGGAACAAAAGGCATCTGTCACAATGGCCTTTATTGGGAAAGCTGCCCTGGATATTAAAAGAAAGTTACAATGCTTAGATGGATTACAAGATATGACTTTGAGGGATTTAGTCAGAGAACGCGAGAAGGTATACTTTAAGAGAGAAACTGAGGAAGAGAAGGGAGCTGAGTGAGGATAAAAGAAACAAATGACAGACTAAGGCATTGACTAAGGTCCTGGTCACAACAACAAATAGGCCAGAAATTAAGAAACAGAGAGACAGGAAGGGATACCTGGGCACACACTAGAGGCCACCCCTGGCCTCAGATCAATGTGCCTACTCTAAAGAAAAAGGACTCTGGGCCAAAGAGTGCCCTAGAAAGAGACAGCCATGCCAGCCAGATATTCTGACTCTGGAGGAATACTAAGAAAGTCCGGGCTCAGATCCTCTCCCTGACCTCAAGGTAACTTTTGAAGTGGAGGGGAACACAATAAACTTTGAAGTAGATACAGGGGGAATATACTCAGCCCGTAAGGCCCATTGGGCCCTCTACTGAATAAAAGGTCTCTAATTCAAGAGTCTAACAGAAGTAAATATCGGGCTTTGACAACTACGAGGACCATGGACCAGGGAAAAGGAAAAATCCATCACTCCTTCCTAGTAATCCCAGAATGCCTGGCCCCATTGATGGGCAGAGTTCTGCTCACCAAGCTCTGGGCCAAAATAACGTTTAACCCTGAAGGCCCCCAAGTGGAATTTTTTAATCCTTCAGTAACTACTCCTATAATCATGGCTCTAACTATGTCAGTAGCAAATGTTCATCAACTCACTCACCTTTGTTCAAAGAAACTGCATTCATTCGTGAAGGATCAAGAACACAGTTTTCCACTAACCTACTCACAGCAAAAGGAAATAACTGAATGGGTAACAAAAGCCTGTCAGGTCCATTAATTGGTTAAAGCTTACACTTCCAAGCTTCCTGCAGGAAAGCACCTATGAGGAACCAGACGAGGACAATTCTGGGAAGTGGACTTTACTGAAATTAAGCCAGTAAGGTATGGACTTAAATAACTCCTAGTCTTTGAACATACATTTTCAGGATGTATTGAAGCCTTCCCCACACGCACAAAAAAAAGAAATAAAAAAGAAGAAAAAAGAAACATCGCAAATGGTTGTAAAGAAGATCCTGGAAGATATTTATTCTCCCCTTGACGACCAGTAGTCTTAACCCTCATCAGCCCCTTAAGCTGCGATGGCTGATCACAAATCCTACTGGACACGAAGTATGGCCTATCTCGAATACAGCCCCCTTACGAACCTGGTGGCCATCTCTCCACCCAGTCATTTGTCAGCTGGCTATAGGTCTTTCCTATTGGGATATCCCTGATTAACAGGATCCCACTAAAATTCCATTAAATCCCTTCCGTACCATAGATAATGGAAACAAACATTATAGATGTAGGGACACGTGAGCCAGATGCAAGTTGGCTAGCCTAGATTACTATGTTTGCCCGGCAGACTATCAAAGCCACAAACAGTAACGGCTGTGGGGGGGGGAGAGCAGACTTCTATTGTAAGTCATGGGGATGTGAGCATACAGGGACAGTCAGATGGAACCCAAACTCCTCATCAAATTCTGTACACAGCATTGGCCATATTATGAATTAGATATCCAAAACCGATGGCCCCCAGAGGGGTCTCTAGATCCTCAAATTCTGTGTGACCTTTTTAACTTCTGCAAGTGCTCAAAAGGGTGAAAGGAGATTCCGCTATGTGGAGGCCTTCTCTCTCCTTTGCTCACATCCTGAACTATGCTTCTCCAATAGATGCTCACCCTCAGCCTTGTGCTCCAGACTCTCCGCTGACACTCCCACCTCAGCAACTTGATTTCTCCCCTCCAATATCTAGATCAAAAACCCAAATCTCGACTGGTTCTCAGACCATTGCTCCCTTGCTGAGGTCGCAGGTACTGAGGTACCACTCCATTCACTCACTCCTCTCCTCTCCTGTCAGTGCCCGCACCGGGTCCCACCCAGTCCTCTTACCACCTAATGCAAAGCTCAAACCCGCTGAGAAGAATCCTCAGACCCTAATACAAGATGTAATGAAAATGGCCTTTAATGTTGCTTTGCCATCACTAAAAACAGGTTACTAAGAATTTAAAGTCCCTCACAGGCTTTTTGGAATCTCACTCCCGTCTCCCCCTCTGTTCTATTTGTTCTACTGCTCAAATTTTGGTTGCTATTAAGATCCCAAAGCCCTCTCCCAATATTCTTTTACATCTCTCCTTCCTCATTCTCAGATCCACAGAGCTGCTCTTATCCCTGCCTTCCAAATTGTCCCCCTCTGTACCAGGCCCACAGAAAAGGCTTAACTGACCTTCTCCAGAAGTCTTCACCATGGCTGATTTAGGACTTTCAGCAAAAGAGTCCCTATAAAAGAGTTCACTGTAGATAAACTTCCTATTTTTGTGTTGCCCTGGTCTCCTTGGCAACTGGCTAAAAAATTCAGCACTCCTGACCTAGACACACCCTTACTAGTTTTTCACAAAATATTTGAAAAAAAGGCCTCTGGCCTTGAGCTGGGGCTTCACAGAGATGGCTACATTTCTAAGATAAAGAAGTTACAAACTGGGCTGTATGGAAACAGCTGGAAGGGGGAAAAAAAGAAAGGGAAGACACCCCCACCCAGGTGTCCTTGAAAAGTTAACTTGCCCAAACTGAGGAAAAAACAGAAACAAAAACTGCTTTTTGTGAACTTCTGCAGACTGTGAACTTCTGAGCCCCTTCCCTTACTTGTTGGGTACAAAATTCTGAAACTACGTAACTTGGGTTTCAGGGGATTAATTGATTACAACAGAAGCAATGCCCTCTGAATCTGGTTGAAACCAAAAAAGACTGTTTCCGTGTCTTTGGTGCTATCTTAGGTGCCTTGCCTTGTCCGTCCCTACAACAGTATAATTCTATATACTTAAACATTGTTTATGTTTTCATGAAATGGTCAACAGATGTGATTAATTGTGAAATGGTGCAGATGTTTCCCAGAGTGCTCTATCATGACGCAGGTTCATCTGAAGATCAAAGAGGGGGACATACAACCCGGTTCCGCTGGGAACATATGTCCCTCACCTTAGCCATTCTATTACGAATAGGCGTTGCTGCAGGGTTGGGCACAAGAACCACTGCTCTGGTCCATGGGACACAACAAGTGACCCAATTAGAAGCAGCAATAGATCAAAACTTAAAGATTTTAGAAACCTCCATCACAGCTTTGCAGGAATCTTTAACCTCTCTCTCTGAAGTTGTTTTACAGAACAGTCGAGGGTTGGACCTCCTTTTCATGACAGAGGGGGGCCTTTGTGCTTCATTGAGGGAAGAATGTTGTTTTTATGTCGACAATACTGGAGTTGTAAAAAAATCTATGAGTAAATTAAAAAGATGCCTTGAAGAGCAACAACGAGAGAGAGAGGCACAAAAAGGGTAGTTTGAGTCTTTTTTTACACAGTCCCCCTGGTTAATTACGTTTTTATCAACCCTGGCCGGTCCAATAATAATCCTCATATTATTACTAACTATAAAACCCTGTTTCCTCAACCATGTAATTTCTTTTCTCCAAGCTCAAATTGGACAAATTAAAATTATGGTAATACCCCACTAGCAGACATAGAATGTGACACCCCACAAAGATCACTTTTATGATTAAAAGTAGCCAGAAAAAGAAGTGGGGAATGAAAGGTTAATAAAATATGTACTTGTCACTTCCTGTTTTTCTGTACACTTAACGAAACACTGTTGAAATCTTGAGAACTCTTTGCTAATCTTGTTCCCAGAATGTGCTGTCCCAATTGCCAAACTGCAGAATCTACTCCCTCACCCGGTTGAATAGAAACCTGAACTGTACTTGGATCATTGAATGTAGAAGAGAACATCCATTCAAAAAGTTATAGTCAGTTGGATTAGAAAGATAGTCGGTAAGTTTAGGAAGAAAAGTGAGTATAGGATTTGGAACAAAAGTTCTTTAGCAATAGGGTTTTGGTTAGAGAGTCAATGTAAATGTCAACACAAGTGAAGAGTCAGTCACAATGATGCACAGGGCAAAACATGTAGGAAAGCAGATATCAATAGAGACATTAGGAAATCAGGAAAAGAATAAAGTGAGTGATGGGATTAGATATTTTCAACAGGGTTGAGGATGAATATATGAGCTTAGGATAAAACAAATATGAAGTCAACAATAGGATTGACATTTGATAGCATTAGCATAGCCCAAGACAGTGTCCAAAATAAGCTCTGTTGCCCCTCATTTGCCTAAATTCCCAGTGGCCTGTACACCCTTCCTGTGTACCAGGAGTGATCAAATAGGCCTTCCCTTAATACTGCTCTGCTTCTCCAATTTGAGTCCTACTGAGTGTCGGGTACAGATTCTTTATGTGAATTGGAAAGATGAGAAAACTCAAGCACCTATTGGATAGCCTCTGAATAGATTTGAAGAACTCATTTGACCCAAAAGATCCCTATTCTCACTTGATGGAATTCAGGAACCTTACAGAGGAAGGCAAAAAACTTCATCAACAATGACTGCTCTTTTTGCCATTTTGGATTTTATGCACCCATGGGATCTTTCTTTAGATCCATCGGGTACTGAGAATATAAGTCAAAGAATCACACTTGGACAAGAGGCTGATTCACACACATCTCTTTCCAAATCAATTAAGGAAAGAGCCAAAGGTAAAGCATATTCATTTCCATTTGAAAAATCTTTCCTTCAGGATTCACAAAGGGTTGGCCTGAGACAAAGACCTTCCTGACTCTCAGGGCAACAGAACAATAGGTAAGCAAATGGCCCAAAGCAGGGATTCTCCACTGAGACTTTACTGGTCACACTGATATCTGAGTTTTCTGAGATGCTCGCCATTCCATTCAGCTATCCAGTACATGGCCATGTCACAGAGCTTGGAGGTAGTACATATCTTGGACACAAAACTATGAGCCTATTCTGGAGATTGGCCATAATTCAGGAAGAAAACAGCAACTTAGGAAGGTAGCAGGTATCGCCCATCAATAAGGCAAGCCGCATTCAATTCATAAATTGTGCTGGATGAATGCTGGGAAGCTTTCTATGAGACAGGACACATCCATTGATGCATTCTCTTTTCTAATGTCTACAACCATGGACACAGTGGGATACACAGACATAGAAACACTTGCATTGTCAAACGACTTACTAGAAACAGTTCACTCCAAACCAAACAAACCGCCTTTTCTAACTATTCTCAGAACATGAGACAAAAACACAAACCCACACCCGCAATGGCACCTCCTTCTCCCAAATAGGTCTGTGACTCTCCGGAGTGTGCTCTGACTGATGGGCCATACTATGATCCTCCGAAATGGCCTGACCTGTCTCAGATCTGGTCTTCTTGGCCAACAATGTGAAGTTGTTAGAAGCCAGGAGTGAGCCACTATCTGCTTTCTCAGGAAGAGCCCCTCTTCCGAGCTTTCCTGGCATTTGGCCATCCTCACATCAGTAGGTATCAAGAAAGACTGACTCTGTCCTTTGTAAATCCAAAAAAGTGAGACCACTGGGACTAGAACTGAGACTGGCTCTGGGTTCCTGGCTTTCTGTATCCCAAGTTCAGAGAGTTCCATCACCATGGAAGTGAGATGAGATCACTTCCTTCAGGAACTGAATGAGATCACTGCCTTGGCAACCACTTTGTCATAACAATTGCTTCCAACGGTCCCATGAGATGAGGGCTGCCCCTACTTCCTGTGACACTTTCACAAGTTAGAATGGTATATCACCCGTAGGCAAAAGGGAACAGCTCTCCACACAGGCAGGGTTTGGACCATCTTCTATACATTAAGAAGAGATAGGCTCATTCTGACGCAACCCTTAATCCTGACCAGGTTGTTTGCCATGGAAGATGATTTTTGCTCTCTCAGGTCTTACATAGCTGCCTACATCTTCTCCAGAGATCATTTCTGCATGGAGCTTTGAGGTTCTCAACAGATGGAAGATCCACTGCATTCCTGTATTGTAAGACCAACACTGTCCCTGCTCTTCTGTAAACATAGATGTGAATTGGAGTCATGAGAAAACCCACGAACCTATGGGATAGCCTCTGCAGAACTTTAAAGAATTCACTTGACCCAAATGATCCCTATTCTCACTTAATGGAGGTCAGGAACCTTACAGAGGAAGGCGAGAGACTCTATCCACCATGACAGTTCTTTTGTCCATTTTGGTTTTGGATGCACACATGGGATTTTTCTTTAGACCCATCATGTGCTGTGAATCTAAGCCACAGCCTCACATAGGGCCAAGAGGCTGATTCAGACACATCCATTTCCAAAGCAATTAACCGAAGAGGCACAGGTAATGACCATTCAATTCCATTTGAAAACTATTTTCTGCAGGCTTCACAAAGTGTGGCCTGAGGCAAAGACCATCCTGACATTCAGGGCAACAGAATAGGTAAGCAAAAGGCCCAAAGCAGGGTTTCTCCACTGAGACTTTCTTGGGCATACTGATATCTGAGTTTTCTGAGATACTCACCATTCCCATCAGCTATCCAGTACATGGCCATGTCACAGAGATGGAGGTGGTACATATCTTGGACATAAAATCATGAGCGTATTCTGGAGAGTGTCCAGAATTCAGGAAGAAAACAGGAATTTAGAAAGATAGCAGGAGTTGCCCATCCATACGGCAAGCTGCAGTCCATTCATAAATTGCACAGCATGAATGCTTTGAAGCTTTCTCCTAGACAGGACACATCCATTGATGCATTCTCTTTTCTACTGTCTACAATCACGGACACAGTATGATATATAGACACAGAAACACTCACGTTGTCAAAGGACTTACTAGAAACAGTCCACTCCAAAACAAACAAACCAGCTTTCCTAACTATTCTCAGAACATGAGACAAAACCACAAACTCACACTCACACCCAAAAAGGCACCTCTTTCCCCCAAGTAGGTCTGTGTCTATCCGGAGTGTCCTCTGACTTGTGGGCCATACTATGTTCCCCAAAAATGGCGTGTCCTGTCTCCGATCTGGTCTCTTTAGCAAACTCTGTGAAGTTGTCAGGAGTCCGTGGTGAGAAACTACCTGCTTTCTCTGGAAAGCCCAGTCTTCATAGTTTCCAGGCATTTGGCTGTCCTCACATCAGTAGGTACCAAGAAAGAGTGACTCTGTCTTGTTAAATCCAAACAAGTGAGCCCACTGGGACATGGAGTGGGTTTGACTCTGTGTGCCTTGTTTCCTGGATCCCAAGATCACAGACTTTCATCACCAATAATGTAAGGTGAGGTCACTTCCTTCAAGAACTGAATGAAGTCACTGCCTTGGAAACCACTTTGTTTTAACAGTTGCTTCCAAGGTTCCCAAAAGATGGAGTCTGCCTCTACTTGCTGTGACTCATTCATAAGTTAGAATGGTATATCAACCATAGGCACCGGGGAACAGCTCTCCACACAGCCATGGTTTGGTCCATCTACTCTACATTAGGAAGAGAGAGGCTAATTCAGACACATCCCTTCAACCTGACCAGGTTGTTTGCCATGGAAGATGACTTTTGCTCTCTCAGATCCTTCATACCTGCCTACACCTACTCAAGGGATTATTTCTGCAGGGACTTTTGAGGTTCTCAGCTGGTGGATGATACCCTACATTCCTGGATTTTAAGACCAACTCTGTCCCTGCTCTTCTGTAAAGTGAGATTGAGGGAACAATGTATGGTTAGTGTTGATAGCATGTTCGATTGGGTTAGGAGTCATTCTGCTGGATGAATTATGGTATTGGGAACCTGTGATATTTATAAGAATATAAATGTGAAATATATGTATGAGATCAGAGATCTAGGAAAGATTTGAAGCCCAGAAAGGCATTGGGCCCTTGATTGGTATACTTAGATTGAATTATGTTCTGCACCGAGGTCTCAGATAAATCGATATACAATGGCATAGGACCCTATACCTCGGATGATTGAAAGTAGAAGAGAACATCCAGTCAAAAAGGGATAGTCTGTAGGATTAGGAAGATAGTCAGTAGGTTTAGGAAGAAGAGTGAGTCTCGGAGTTCGACCAAAAGTTCTTTAGCAACTGGTTTTCAGTTAGAGGGTGAATGTAAATGTCAGCACATGTGAAGAGACAGTCACAATGATGAACTGGGAAAAATATGTAGGAAAGCAGATATCAATAGGGGCATTAGGAAATCAGGAAAAGTATAAAGTGAGTGATAGGATTAGATATTTTCAACAGGCTTGAGGTTAAATATATAATCTTAGGAAGAAACAAATATGTAGTAACCAATAGGATTGACATTTGAGAGCAGTAGGCACACTGGACATAGATGCTTTTAGTAATCCATGGTCACTTCCCATTTAGGCTTTGGTACAATCATATGTGTGACCTTTGCATTTTGTGTCCAGAATACTACTGTGGTAAAATGTATATGTAGATCAGGTGACATAAGTATTTCTTCCACCATAAACGGGAGTAATATTCTGGAAACTTATAAGTTAGTACTGGGGATACAAATAGGTGTTCCTTGTGTTGATGATTATTGAGATGATGCATGAATAGACCATATTGTGAATAAAGTATGTAACTGGATCCAACATTAAATAATGGATTGAGTTTGCATCTGAAAATATATTGGAAATCTTATATTGATATATATACCATCATTCCAACGAGTTATATATGCAATGGTATTATTAGGGTTACGGTTTATCGTGAAGAGTGAGTTTTTCTTCAAAAATGATTATGGAATCGAAAATAATGTGTTTAGAAAGAAGTCTAGTGAAAAGACCAGTAAAGAAACATGGAGGAATACATGTGTTCTGAAGTAGTAAGTAATTGAAAGTGAACCAAATGCCAAAAAAATTTGTGAAGTTGTGGATGAAAAAATACATCCTATGATGTCCATAAACTGAAGAAATAGTAATGTACCAGTGTTGAGTAAAAATGAACTTCAAATTACACATCATGTCCCATAGCAATCTACTTGCATTGATGTTAAACTGGGTCAGTTACTGTAGAAATATTAGGATTTTTAAGCACCATCCACTGAACTTAGTTTTCAGTAGTAGGAAACCAAAATATATTTCAGGTGTATGAATATTACTGAGAATAATCTTGTGAAAATTTGAATTTAAATGAACATAAATGAATATGAATGAATTTAGGGAGTGTATAATAAGACACATATTTTTCATATTTTTTTAAAATCCGTAGAATACACACACACACACACGCACACACACACACACATGCACACACACACACACATTAATATTTAGCAATATGTATGCCAATCGATATTCATCATGAAATATAATTCATTCACAAATCCAAAAATATTCATTTTACTGAACATGGATTTATGTATAGTGTTTTTCACTAGGAAGCTCACCCATAGGTGGAATTTTCAGTTCCATCATTTTTTTAGGGAGAGTCATCTCTTCTCACATTTTTATATTCCAAAGTCAGTGATCTTACAAGAATGTACGTGTGATACCAGGTAGGATATTGTATATGCATAAAAAAATTACATGTGATACAGAGAAAGGGTGACAGGAATTTACATATGTGATAACTTTAAAAAATCATGGAGAAATATTAAAATGAAAATTTACTAAATTTAAAACACATACTCTGGATAAAGAGGAAGACAAATACAAATATACACCATGCTTCCTATAAAAGGACTGTACTTCTATTCAGTTAGGTTTTTTTTTCTACATGATATTAGGATTAGTAGTCAGAGTCTAGTAGGGTATGGGTTAGTGTCAGGGATTCAGTATTTCAAATGGAAAATAGGAAAATGAATCTAATGTGTATGCAAACATGTGATACACAAAAATCTTCCCTCTCTTATCCAGAACAATGCCTTGACATAACCATCGCTAAAAGTAAGACACAATTAGAGGAGAGGAGTTAGAAAACCTGTGAATACATATGTGGAATGAAAAATGCTCAGGAGTTCACAACACTGGAGGTGGTAAAACAGTTTACAAAAGTATGGGAGAGGGTAAACACTCCAGAAACATGGAGCTGTGCTGACCTAAAGACTTATTGAGAAACTTCCTCTGAGGTTAGTCACAAGAAATATATGTATGGCAATATGTAAATCAATGGTTCTGCAACTGATGTGATTCTGCAATCTGTATATGGAGTAAAAATGGGAGCTCATATCCCACTTGAATCAAAGTGTGAAATTTGATATATCAAGAAGTATGTACTGTTTTGATCAACCTACAATAAAAATTAATTAAAAAAAGAAAAAGAAATATATGTAATTGTCAGGAGATTTAGCTTCGTTTGTAGTGACACCAAAAATCTGGGCCTGCATCTATGTGACCTGGAGGACATGGTTGTTTATTTTGTAATGAACATGAGGCAGCAGGTCTGAAATCTCCTTTTGTAGGTAAACTGTTGCTACTGGGAGCTAAGTGTCTTCCCGTGTGGTCTGTGAAGCCATTTGGTCATCCTCCACTTTTCAGGGTGTTTCTTACTGCTGCACTGGGAATTTGGTATTTGCTTCATGAAATACAATATGTTCAACTGGGACACAATGCTGGAGGGAGTTCTGTCATGTGTGGTTGGTCAGGGTCGGCAAGAGAATGTACGAACCAGGCTTCTATCCCACATAGCTTTCCCCTTGACTATAGCAACCTGATTCTGAACATTGCCCTGAAACCTCTACATATAACTTAATGACTTTACATATAAAGGTCTGCTGCCTGCACCATGTCAGTCGCAAGATTTGGAAGCCAATGGAAGATCCAGGTGGTCCTACCAAAAGTATTTATTTACACACCTATAGTCCACTGCTCTACGCCCACTACCCAGCAGGCTCCAACTTACTGGCATCTCTGTTCTACACCATTTTCACGAAACTCAGTCAATCAAGGCACTGTTTGTTATACTCATGATCAGCAACAGGATATCTTAAAGTTATCCAGTGCCACCTGGTCATGGGGATTTCAAAAATTTCATGGTATTAATCTAGTCATTTTTCAAGGATGAAGTTGGAGGCACTGTGGGTTTCATTTAATTCAGGAACCATTAAATGGTGAGGAAGCTCATTTCAATGAAAGCTCTGGAGAACACTCACAGGCAAGCCTTCCCAAAGAGTGGCCAAAAGGACACATGAATCCAGGCCCATTGAGGTATACAATGTGAGGTCCATGTGTGTTTGGACTCTCAACTATGGCTACCAAGTCTTTAAGAATTAAATCATGTGATATCCTGGCTCAGAATCCCTGAGCTCTGTGGAAAGCCATCCTGGGCCTAGATCTCAGTTTCCAAAAGCGATTCTCATGCGTGGTCTCCTAAAATCCCAACACTATTCATGGCAATACTTCTCTGAGGTCAGTTCCAGAACTCAGTCTATAAGGGGAACCACACCAGAGTTCAAGCCCTGGTGGACCCAGTCATCTCTTCCAACTACCACACAAATTACCACAATTAAAACAAGAACCCTCCCATATGGCCCTCATCTTCTTTCATATAGACACTCATCATAATCTGGCTGGAGGTTTCCATGAGGGGCGCAGACCAAGACAGTGTCCCAAATAAGCTCCTTTGCCCCTCATTTGCCTAAAGTCAAGGTGGCCTGGACACCCATCCTGTGAACCAAAAGTGATCAAATAGGCCTGCCATTAATACCGCTCCAATTTGAGGACTACTGTCTGTGGGGTTTAGATTCTTTATGTGAATTTTAGTCATGAGAAAACCCAAGCACAATGGGCTAGCCTCTGCAGGTTTTGTAGAACTCTTTTGACCCAAAGGATCCCATTCTCACTTGATGGAGGTCAGGAACCTTACAGAGGAAGTCGAGAGACTTCATCCCAATAATTGCTCTTTTGGCGAATTTTCTTTTGGATGCACACATGGTAACTTTCTTTAGATCCATCAGGTGCTGAGAATCTAAGCCACAGCCACACACAGGGCCAAGGGCCTGATTCAGACACATCTCTTTCCAAAGCAATTAAGGAAAGTGCCACAGGTATGCCCATTAATTTCCATTTGAAAACTGTTTTCTTCAGGCTTCACAAAGGGATGGCCTGAGGCAAAGACCTTCCTTACATTCAGGGCAACAGAACAATTGGTACGCAAAAGGCCAAAAGCAGGGTTTCTCCTCTGAGACTTTCCTGGTCACACTGATATCTGAGTTTTCTGAGATGCTCGCCATCCCCTACAGCTATCCAGTACATGGCCATGTCACAGAGCTTGGAGGTGGTACATATCTTGGACACAAAACCATGGGCCTATTCTTGAGATTGGCCGGAATTCAGGACGAAAATAGAAATTTAGGAAGGTAGCAGGTGTTGCTCATCGATAAGGAAAGCTACAGTCCATTCATAAACGGGGCAATATGAATGCTGAGAAGCTTTCTACTAGACACGACACATCCATTGATGGATTCTCTTTTCTAATGTCTACAACCACGGAAACAGTGGAATACACAGACATAGAAACACTCTCCCTGTGAAAAGACTTACTAGAAACAGTCCACTTCAAATGAAACAAACCGACTGTCCTACCTATTCTCAGAAAATGAGACAAAACCACAAACCCACAACCACACCCACAAAGGCACCTCCTTTTCCTAAGTAGGTCTGTGACTATCCAGAGTGTCCTCTGACTTGTGGGCCATAATATGTTCCCCCAAAATGGCCTTTCCTGTCTCAGATCTTGTCTCCTTGGCCAACTCTGTGAACTTCTTAGGAGCCAACGGTGAGCAACTACCTGCTTTCTCATGAAAAACCCTGCATCCGAGCTTTCCTGGCATTTGGCCTTCCTCACATATGTAGGTACCAAAAAATACTGACCCTGTCCTTGGTAAATCCAAACAAGTGAGACCACTGGGACTGGGACTGGAATTGGCTCTGTGTGCCTGGCTTCCTGGATCCCATGTTCAGAGAGTTCCATCACCAAGAAAGTGAGGTGAGGTCACTTCCTTCCTGAACTGAATGAGGGCACTGTCTTGGCAGCCACTTTGTTCTAACTGTTGCTTCCAAGGGTCCCAAGAGATTGAGGCTGCCCCTACTTCCTGTGACATTTTCACAAGTTAGAATGGTATATCAACCAAAGGCACCCAGGAATAGATCTCCACACAGGCCTGGTTTGGTCCATGATCTCTACATTAAAAAAAAATCTGATTCAGACACAACCTTTTATCCTGACAGGGTTGTTTGCCATGGAAGATGACTTTTGGTCTCTCAGGTCCTTTATTGCTTCCTACATCTTCTCCAGGGATCATTTCTGCATGGACCTTTGAGGTTCTCAGCAGGTGGAAGTTTTTCTACATTTCTGTATTGTAATAGCAACTCCTTCCCTGCTCTTCTGTAAAGTTAGATTGAGGGAACAGTGTCCGGTTATGGTTAAAAACATGCTCGATTTGGGTTAGAAATCATTTTGCTGGATGAATGATCGTATTGAGAACTTGCTATGTGTAGAAGAATATATCGGTGAAATATATGTATGAAAAAAGAAATCTAAGTCTGATTTGAAGCCCAGAAGGGCATTGGGCCCTTGATAGGGATACGTGGTGTTGAATTACGTTCTGCAGAGTTGTCTCAGATAAATCGATATACAATGGCATAGCACCTTGTACGTTGCATGAATTAATGTAGAAGGAACAAGTCAAAAAGGCATAGTCGGTAGTGAAAGGTTAATAAAATTAATAAAATAGGTACTTGTCACTTCCTGTTTTTCTGTATGCTTAACAAAACACTTTTGAAATCTTGAGAAATGTTTGCTAATCTTGTTCTAGAATGTACTGTTCCCAACATCCGAACTGCAGAATGTACTCCCTCACTCGGTGTCATGCAAACCGCCCACTCGCCCTTACCCATCACTAAACTTCCCTCTCTTCCCTCTCCAAGGAAAGTATATAAGCTCTGCTTAAGCTGTTCTCAGAGGTCTCTGCTCTATTTAATTTAGCTCTGAGCTCCAGCATGCTGGACCACAAATAAACCCTTTGCTGTTGCATGAGACAGTCTCTTGGTAGTATCTTCCTCTGACACTCGCCTGACCTTTACATATTGAGGTTCCACCGAGTTCCAGCAGTGGCGGACGAGAGACCCCAACGGGCTCCTCTCGGAGCAAGTAAGGCGCCTCTTTCTGGTTTCAGGTTTCTTGTTAGGGCTTGGCAAAATTGCTGGCGATGAAGAGCCTGGGCTCTCTCCGACGGTGGCTGAGAGACATGTCACAGAGACAAAGGGCACCTCTCTGGAGGACCCCGCAGAGAACTCGGGAAATCAAGGAACAATAGTCTTCTCGACTCAGTGATATTTTCTTTTAGATTCGTTATTGCCATACCATTGGGTTTTGCCAGCTACTCATTCCTGGTCTCAGTGTTGGACGTTCATTGCCTGTCTTTATGGTCTTGTCTTATCTGTGTCGTGTGTCCTTGCTTTTACTGTTTGTGGAACTTTCATTATGGAACAGAGCACGTCAATGCCTCTGTCCCTGACCCTTGATCACTGGACCAAAGTCCGCTTAAGGGCTCAGAATCTTTCTTTTTTTAGTAAAACGCTGGACCTGGCAGAATCTCTGTGCCTCAGAATGGCCCATCTTTGGAGTCGTATGGCCCCTAGAAGGATCTTTCTACTTCCCACTAATTTAAAAAGTCAGAGGTATTGTCTTTCAGCCAACGCCACATAGCCATCCGGATCAACAGCCATATATCTTAACTTGGCAGGACCTCTGCAAATCTCCTCCTTCATGGGTGAAGCCTTTCCTTGCCCCTACCTCTGCTCCTACTCCTTCCCCCATGATCTCTCAAACCCTCTCAACCTCCTCCTCCTCTACCCTCTGTTCTCCCTGAGTCACAGATTTGACTCTACTGGACTCTTGTCGCCCTCCTTATCCCCTGCCCTCGTCCCCTAACACACAACACACTCTAAGTGATTCCCCTGCTGCTGACTAAGCCCCTCTACCATTGGAGGAAGCTAAGCCGGTAATAGGATCTGACAATGGACCGATGTTCATGGCCCAGGTAAGTCAGGGGTTAGCCAGGAACCTGGGGATTAATTGGAAGTTAAATTGTGCTTATAAACCACAGAGTTCAAGACAAGTAGAAAGAATGAATAGAACCATTAAAGAGACCTTAACGAAATTAAGCTTAGAGACCAGCATAAGATTGGACTATGCTCCTGCCTTATGCAATGTTTCATGCAAGAAAAAATCCCTTTGTTTCTTTGAGTAACCTTACCATGTGTGAAATTCTTTATGGTGGCCCTCCTCCAGTAGGGGACCTAAGCCCAACTGTAAGACCTAAAGATCCTTTCCACACCCCCTTGCTTGACAGACTTAAAGATCTTGAAAGAACTCAGTAATACCTGTGAAAACAGCTGGCCACTGCCTACCCAACTGGGAACCAGGGGATTCCACATCCATATCAAGTAAGAGATTTCATCTATGTAAGATGATATCAGGTGTCATCCCTGGTCCCCCGCTGAAAAGGACCATAAAAAGGTGCTATTATAACACCTACAGTGGTAAACGTAAACAGAATCACTTCCTGGATCCATGCCTCTCATCTCAAGCCTGCTCCCTGTACAGAATCTTTCTGGAAACTGAAAAAGACTGGTAACAGTTTCAAATTGTGTATTCGCAATGTGAATAAGGTTATATACTCTCCCCTTGGCTACAAGTAGTCCTAACCCTCATCAGCCCATTAAGCAGTGATGGCTGATCACAAATCCTACTGGAAAAGAAGTATGGTCTATCTCGCATACAGCCCCCTTAGGGACCTGGTGGCCATCTCTCCACCCAGACATTTGTTAGCTGGCTATAGGTATTTCCTATTGTGATATCCCTGATGAAGAGGATCCCACTAAAATACCATTAAATCCCTTCTGTACCATAGATAATGGAAACAAACATTATGGATGTAGGGACACGCGAGCCAGATGCAGGTTGGCTAGTCTAGATTACTAAGTTTGCCTGGCAGACTATCAAAGCCACAAAGAGTAATGGCTGTGTGGGGGAAAAGCCGACTTTTTCTGTATGTCATGGGAATGTGTGCATACAGGGGCTGCCTGATGGAACCCCAATTCTTCATCAAATTCAGTACACAGCATTGGCCACATTACCAATTAGACAACCAAAAACTATGGCACCCAGAGGGGTCTCTAGATCCTCAAATTTTGCGTGACCTTTTTAACTTCTGCAAGTGCTGAAAAGAGTGAAAGGAAATTCCCCTATGTGGAAGCCTTTTCCCTCCCTCACTCACATCCTGAACTATGCTTCTCCAATAGATCATTATCCTCAGCCTTCTGCTCCAGACCCTCTGATGTCACTCCCATCTCAGCAACTTGATTTCTCCACTCCAATAACTAGATCAGAAACCCAAAGCTCCACCAGTTCTCAGACCATCGCCCCCTTGCTGAGGTAGCAGGTACATAGGTACCGCGCCACCGACTCATTCCTCTCATCTCCTGTCAGTGCCCTCACCGGGTCCCACCAGGTCCTCTTACCAGCTAACCCAATGCTCAAACGAGCTGAGGAGAGCCCTGAGACCCTTATCCAAGATGTAATATAATTGGCCTTTAAAGTTGCTTTGTCATCACTGAAAACAGGTTACTAAAATTTAAAGTCCCTCACAGGATTTTGGGATCCTCACTCCCGTTTTCACTCTGCTCTACCTGATCTACTGCTCAAGTTTGCTGCTAGGAAATTCCCAATACCCTTTCACATTATTCTTTTACATCTCTCTTTTCCCTCATTCTCAGATCCTCGGAGGTGCTCTCAGCCCCACCTTCCCCGTCTTTCCCCCTCTGTACCAGGCCCACAGAAAAGTCTTAAATGACCTTCTTCAGAAGTCTTCACCATGGCTGAGTTTTGAACTTTCAGCAAAACAGTCCCAATAAAGACTTTAATGTAGATAAACTTTCTCTTTTGTATTGCCCTGTTCTACTTGGCCACTGGCTAAAAATCTCAGTACTTCTAAGCTAGACAACCCCTAACAAGTTTTTCAAAAAATATGTGAACAAGTCCTCTGGCCTTCAGCTGGGGCTTCACAGAGATGGCTACATTCCTAAGATAAAGAAATTACCAACCGGGCTCCATGGTAACAGCTGTCAGGGGGAAAATAAGAAAGGGAAGAAAAAGCTCTCCTCCTCCCAGGTGTCCTTGAAAAGTTAACTTGCCCAGAACAGAAGGAAAAACAGAAACAAATAGTGCTTTTTTAAACTTCTGTTGACTGTGAACTTCTGAGCCCCATCCCTTATATGTTGGGTACAAAATTCTGAAACTACCTAAACTTGAGTTTCAGGGGATTAATTGATTACAACAGAAGCAATGCCCTCTGAATCCGGTTGCAACCAAATAGGACTGTTTCCCTCTCTTGAGTGCTATCTTAGGTGCCTTGCTTTGTCAGTGCCTACAACAGCATAATTCTATATACTTAAACATCGTTTATGTTTTCATGAAATGATCAAGATATGTGATAAATTGTGTAATGGTGCAGATGTTTCCCAGAGTGCTCTATCATGACGCAGGTTCATTTGAAGATCAAATAGGGGGGGCATACAACCGGTTCCACTGGGAACATATATCCCTCACTTTAGCCATCCTAGTAGGAATAGGAGTTGCTGCACGGGTGGGCAGAGGAACCAGTGGCATTGTCCATGGGACACAAAAGATGACCCAATTAGAAGCAGCAATAGAGCAAATGTAAGATATTAGAAACCTCCTTCAGGGCTCTGCATGAAACTTTAACCTCTCTCTCTGAAGTTGTTTTACAGAATAGTTGAGGGTTGGACCTCCTCTTCATTAGAGAAGGGGGCCTTTGTGCTGCATTGAGGGAAGAATGTTGTTTTTATGCTGACTATACTGGAGTCGTAAAAATCTATGAGTAAATTTAAAAGACACCTTGAAAACCATCAACAAGTGAGAGAGGGCCCTAAAGGGTGGCTTGAGTATTGGTTCACACAGTCCCCCTGGTTAACTACGTTTTTATCAACCCTGGTCGGTCCAATAATAATCCTCATATTATTGCTAACTATAAAACCCTGTTTGCTCAACCATGTAATGTCTTTTCTCCAGGCTCAAATTGGAGGAGTTAAACTTATGGTAATACCCCACTAGCAGACATTGAATGTGACACCCTCCAATGATCATTTTTATGATTAAAATTAGCCAGAAGAAGAAGTGGGGAATGAAATATTAATAAAATAGGTACTTGTCACATCTTGTTTTTCTGTATGCTTAACAGAACACTGTTGAAATCTTGAGAAATGTTTGCAAAACTTGTTCCCAGAATGTTCTATCCCCAGCTGCCAAATTGCAGAATGTACTCCCTCTCCCAGTTGCATGCAAACCGCCCACTCGCCCTGACCCATCAATACAATTCCCTCCCTTCTCTCTCCAGGGAAAGTATATAAGCTCTACTTCAGCTATTCTCAGGGCTATCTGCTCTATTCAGGTGAGCTCTGAACCCCAGCATTCTGGACACCCAATAAACCCTTTGATGTTGCATGAGATAGCCTGTTGGTAGTCTCCTCCTCTGAAGCTTGCACCACGTTTACTTGGATGATTGAATGTAGAAGAGAACATCCAGTCAAAAAGGGATAGTCTGTAGCATTAGGAAGATAGTCAGTAAGTTTAGGAAGAAGGGTGAGTATAAGATTTGGAACAAAAGGTTCTTAGCAATAGGATTTCGATTAGAGAGTGAATGTAAATGTCAGCACAAGTGAAGAGTCAGTCACAATGATGAAGTGGGGAAAATATGTAGGAAAGCATATATCAATACAGACATTACAAAATCAGGCAAAGTATAAAGTGTGTTATAGGATTAGACATTTTGAACAGGGTTGAGTTTAAATATATAATCTTAGGAAGAAACAAATATGTAGTCACAAATAGGATTGACATTTGAGAGCATTGGGCAAATTTCAGGTGGATGAATATTTTGAGAATAATCTTGTGAATAGTTGATTATAAATCCACATACATGAACATGAATGAATTTAGGGAGTGAATATAAGACACATATATTTCATATTTTGCAAAATCTGAAGAGTGTATATATATATATATATATATATATATATATATATATACATACACATATATATACATATACATAAACAAACACACAGACAAAAAAGTAGCAATATATATGTCAATCAAAATTCATTATAAAATATATACCATCCACAGATCTAAAAATATTCATTTTACTGAACATGGATTTATGTATAATGCTGTTCAACTAGCAAGCTCACCCATAGGTTGAATATTCAGTTCCAACAGGGTTTAGTAGGAGTGATCTCTTCTAACAATTTGTATCTGCCAAGTCAGCCACCTCACAAGAATGTACCTGTGGTACCAGATAGGAATCTATATGTGCATATAAGAATACAGAGAAAGGGAGACAGGAATTCACATATTTGTTATCCTTAAAAATACAAGGACAACTATTTCAACAAACAATTGACTAGATTTATAACTCCAACTCTGTATCATGCAAAAGGCAAGTCCATCTATACACCATGCCTAGTCTGAACTGCTTGTATTACTATTCTTTATGGGTTATTTTTCTCCATCATATTAGGATTAGTAGTCAGAGTCTGGTAGGGTATGGGTTAGAGTCAGGTATTCAGTACTTTGAATTGAAAATAGGACACTGAATCCAATGTGTATGCAAATATATGCTACGGAAAAATCTTCCCACTCTCCTCCAGAACAATGCCTTGACATTACCTTCACCCCAAGTAAGACACAATTAGAGGAGAAGAGTTAGAAAATCTGTGAATACATATCTAGAATGGAAAATGCTCCAGATTTCACATCTTTGGAGGTGGTAGAGGAGTTTCCAAAAGTAAGAGACAGGGTAAACACTCCACAAACATGGAGCTCTGCTGGCCAAAAGACTTTTTGAGAATCTGCCTCTGAGGTTGGGCACTTGAAATATATGTTGTTTTCAGGAGCTTTAGCTTTATTTGTAGTGAAACCATCAAAGCTGGATCTGCATCTATGTGACCTGGAGGAAATGGTTACTTATTTTCAAATAAAAATGAGGCAGCAGTGATGAATTCTCTTTTTGTAGGTAAACTGTGGCCACTAAGGGCTAAGGGTCTTCCCGTGTGGACTGTGAAACCAATGGTCATCCTCCAATTTTCGTGGTGTTTCTTGCTGCTGCACTGGGAGTTTGGTATTTGCTTCATGAAATACAACGAGTTCAAATGGGACACAGTGCTGAAGGGAGTTCTGTCAGGTGTGGTTGGCAGGGTCTCCAGGAGAATGCACCAACCAGGGTTCTATCTCAAGTAGCTTGCCCCCTTGACAATAGCAACATGATACTGAACATTGCCCTGAAACGTCTCCATATAAAAATATGCCTTTACATATATGGGTGTGATGGTTGCACCATGTCAGTCACAGCCATTTGGAAGCCAATGGAAGATCCACATGGCCCCACCACAGATGTTTAATCACACATTTGCATAACACAGCTCTAGGCCCACTACTTACCAGGCCCCAACTTACTGGCATCTCTGTTCTACACCATTTTCATGAAACCCAGTCAATCAAGGCCCTGTCTGTTATACTCATGATCATCAACAGGACATCAAAGGTCCTCCAGTGCCAGCTGGTCATCGGAATTTCTAAAATTTCATGGTAATTATCTAGCATTTTTTCACAGATGCATTTGGAGGCAATGTTGGTTTCAATTCATTCAGGAACCATTAAATGGTGAGGAAGCTAATTTCAGGGAAATCTCTGGAGCACTCTCACAGGCAAGTCTACCCAAAGAGTGGCCAAAAAGTCACATGAAGCCAGGCCCATTGAGGTCTACAAAGCGAGGTCCAAGTGTGTTTTGAATCTCAATTATGCCTGCCAAGTCTTTCAGAATAAAATCATGTAATATCCTGGCTGTGATTCCCAGTGTTCTGTGGAAAGCCACTCTGGGCCTTGATCCCAGGTTCCAATGGCAACTCTCATTCCTGGCCTCCTAAAATCCCAACACAATTCATGTCAATACTTCTCTGAGGTCAGTTCCAGAACTCAGTCTCTAAGGGGAATCACAGCAGAATTCATGCCCAGGTGGACCCAGTCATCTCTTCCAACTGCCACACAAATGACCACAATTATAACCAAAACACTCCTACATGGCCCTCATCTTCTACCATAAAGATACTCATCATAACATCTGGATGGAGGTTTTCATGAGAGGCACATCCCAAGACAGTGTCCAAAATAAGCTCCCTTGCCGCTCATTTGCCGAATGTCAGGGTGGCTTGGACACACTTCCTGTGAACCAGGAGTGATCAAATAGGCCTGCCCTTAATACTGCTTCGCTTCTCCAATTGGAGGCTCTCTGACTGTGGGGTCTAGATTCTTTTTGTGAATTGGAGTCATGAGAAAAGCCAAGCACCTCTGCAGAGATTTGAAGAACTCATTTCACCCAAAGGATCCCTAATCTGACATGATGGATTTCAGAAACCTAACAAAGGAAGGCAATATAATTCATGCACATTGATTGAACATTTTTCCATTTTGGTTTAGATGCACATATGGGATCTTTCTTTACATCCATCAGGTGCTGAGAATCTAAGTCACAGCCTAAAACAGGGCAAAGGGCCTGAATCAGACACATCCTTTTCCAATGAAATTAAGCAAAGAGCCAGAGGTGATGCACATTCATTTCAATTTGAAAACTGTTTTATTCAGGCTTAACAAAGGGGTTGCATGAGACAAAGACCTTCCTGATATTCAGGGCAACAGAACAATAGGTAAGCAAAAGGCCCAAAGCAGGGTATCTCCACTGAGACTTTCCTGGTCACACTGATATCTGAGTTTTCTGAGATGCTGGCCATTCCATTCAGGTATCCAGTACATGGCCATGTCAAAGACCTTGGATTTGGTACATATCTTGGACACATAACCATGAGCCTATTCTAGAGAGTGGCCAGAATTCAGGAAGAAAACAGGGACTTAGGAAGGTATTAGGTGTTGCCCGTGCATAAGGCAAGCCACACTCCATTCATAAATTGGGCAGGATGAATGCTGGGAAGCTTTATACTAGACATGACACATCCATTGCTGCATTCTCTTTTCTCATGTCTACTACCACAGGCACAGTGGGATACACAGACATGGAAACACTCACCTCTTCAAACGACTTACCGGAAACAGTTCACTCCAAAACAAACAAACCGCCATTCCTACCTATTTTCAGAACATGAGACAAACTACAAACCCACACCCACTCCCAAAAAGGCACCTCCTTCCCCATAGGTGTGTGACTAACCAGAGTGTCCTCTGACTGGTGGCCATACTCTGTTCTTCCCAAATGGCCTGTCCTCTCTCAGATCTGTTTTCCTTGGCCAACTCTGTAAAGTTGTAAGGAAAAAGTGGAGAGCCACTACCTGCTTTCTCAGGAAAGCTCCCTCTTCAGAGCTCTCCAGGCATTTGGTAATCCTCACTTCAGTAGGTACAAAGAATGACTGACTATATCTTTGGTAAATCCAAACAAGTGAGCCCACTGGGACTGGGACTATGACTGCCTCTGGGTGTCTGGCGCCTTGGATACAAAGTTCAGAGAGTTCCATCACCAAGGAAATGAGGTATGTCACATTCTTTGGAACTGAATGAGGTCACTGCCTTGGCAAATGTATATCTTATGATGTGCAAAAACTGAAGAAATAATAATGTACCAGTTTCGAATACAAATGAATGACAAATTACATATCATGTCCCATAGGAGTCTACTTGCATTGAAGTTAGACTGGGTCAGTTACTGTAGAATAATTAGGATTTGGATGCACCATTCACTGAAGTTAGTTTTCAGTACTAGGAAACAAATATGTATTTCAGGTGGATGAATATTTCTGATTATAATCTTGTGAAAAGTTGATTATAAATCCACATACATGAACATGAATGAATTCAGAGAGTGTATATTAGACACATACATTTCATATTTTGAAAAATTTGGAGAGTATATCTATATCTATATCTATATCTATATATATATATATATATATATATATACACACACACACACACACACACAAACACACACACACAACACTCACAGACATTAAAAAGTACCAATATAAATGCCAATCGAATTCATCAGTAAATATATATCATCCACAAATGCAAAAATATTTATTTTACTGAACATGAGTTAATGTATAATGTTGTTCTACTAGGACGCTCTCGTATAGGTTGAATTTTCATTTCCAACAGCATTTAGGAGGAGTGAACTCTTCTCACAATTTGTATCTGCCAAGACAGCCACCTCACAAAAATGTACGTGTGATACCTGGTAGGATTCTATATATGCATATAAATATACATGTGTGAATAGGCTACAGAAAAGGAAAACAAGAATTCACATATTTGTTAAGTTTAAAAACACATGGAGAATATTTCCATTAAAATTTGACTAGATTTATAACTCCTACCTTATATAATGCAAATGTCAAGTCCAACTATACAACATGTCTCCTCTGAAGTGCTTGTATTTCTATTGTGTTGGGTTAATTTTCTCCATTATATTAGGATGAATAGTCTGAGTCTACTAGGTATGGGTTAGTGTCAGGGATTCAGTATTTCGAATGGAAAATTTGAAAATGAATCCAATGTGTATTTAAATATATGCTGCACAAATATCCTCCCGCTCTCATCCAGAACAATGCCTTGACATTACCTTCACCCCAAGTAAGACACAATTAGAGGAGAAGAGTTACAAAATCTGTGAATACATATCTGGAATGGAAAATGCTCAGGAGTTCACAACCTTGGAGGTGGTAGAGGAGTTTCCAAAACTAAGGAACAGGGTAAACACTCCACAAACATGGAGCTCTCCTGGCCTCAAAACTTTTTGAGAAACTGCTTCTGAGCTTCCGCACTTGAAATATATGTTGTTTTCAGGAGATTTGGCTTCCTCTGTAGTGAGACCATCAAAGCTGGGTCTGCATCTATGTGACCTGGAGGACATGGTTTCTTATTTTCCAATGAACAAGATGAAGCAGTGCTGAATCCTCTCTTTGTAGGTAAACTGAGGCCACTGGGGACTAAGTGTCTCCCCGTGTGGACTGTGAAGCCATTTGGTCCTCCTCCACTTTTTGTGGTGTTTTTGCTGCTGCACTGTGAGTTTGGTATTTGTTTCACGAAATATTAGGAGCTAACCTGGGAAACAGTGCTGGAGGGAGTTCTGCCACGTGTGGTGGGTCAGGGCCTGCAAGAGAATGCACCAACTAGGCTCCTATCTCTCACAGCTTGCCCCATTGCCCCCTTGTCCATATCAACATGATTCTTAATTTTCCTCTGAAAACTCTCCATATAACAAGATGCCTTTAAATATAAGGGTCTGCTGGTTGCACCATGTCAGTTACAAGCCATTTGGAATCCAATGGTAGATCCACATGGCCCTACCACGGATGTTTTATCAAACACCTCCCCACCACTTCTCTAGACCCACTACTCAGCAGGCTCCAACATACTGGCATCTCTGTTCTACACCATTTTCATGAAACTCAGTAAATCAAGGCACTGTCTGGTATACTCATGATCAGCAACTGGACAGCCAATGTTTCTCCAGTGCCACCTGGTTATAGGAATTTCAAAAATTTCATGGTATTTATCTAGCCATTTTTCAAGCATGAAGTTGGAGGCACTGTGGATTTCAGTTCATTCAGCAAACATTAAATGGTGAGGAAGCTCATTTCAATGAAATCTCTGGAGAACTCTCACAGGCACCGCTTCCCAAAGAGTGGACAAAAGGTCACATTAGGCCAGGCCCATTGAGGTCTACAATGTGAGGTCCATGTGTGTTTTGACTCTCAACTATGGCTGCCATTTCTTTAAGAATAAAATCATGTGATATCCTTGCTGAGATTTCCAGGACTCAGTTGAAATCCACCCGGGGCCTAGGTCTCAGTTTCCAAGAGCGACTTTCATGTGTGGCCTCTTAAAATCCCAACAAAATTCATGGCAATGCTTCTCTGAGTTCATTTCCAAAACCCAGTCTCTAAGGGGAATCACACCAGAGTTCAACCCCACGTGTACCCAGTCATTTTTTCCAATGCCACACAAATGACCAAAATCAAAACCAAAACACTCCCACATGGCCCTCATCTTATTCCATATAGTCAATCATCTTTACCTCTGGCTGGAGGTTTCCATGAGGGGCGCAGCCCAAGACAGTGTCCAAAATCAGCTCGTTTGCCCCTCATTTGCCTAAAGTCAGGGTAGCCTGGACACCGTTTCTGTGAACCAGGAGTGAACAAATAAGCCTGCCTTTAATACTTCTTTGTTTCTCCAATTTCAGGCCTACTGATTTTAGGTATCGATTCTTTAGGTGATTTAGAGTCATGCGAAAACACAAGCACCTCTGCAGGGCTTTGAAGAACTCATTTGACCCAAAGAATCCCTATTGTCATTTGATGGAGTGCAGGAACCTAACAGAGGAAGGCAAGAGACTTCATCCACAATGAATGATATTTTTTGCCATTTTGGTTTTGGAAGCTCACATGGGATCATTCTTAAGATCCATCAGGTGCTGAGAATCTAAGTCACAGCCACACACAGGTCCAAAGGCTGATAAAGAAACATCTCTTTCCAAAGCAATTAAGCAAAGAGCCACAGGTGAGGCCCATTCATTTCCATTTGAAAACTGTTTTCTTCAGGCTTCACAAAGGGGTGGCCTGAGGCAAAGACCTTCCTGACATTCAGTGCAACACAACAATAAGTAAGCAAAAGGCCCAAACCAGGGTTTCTGCACTGAGATTTTTCTGGTCACACTGATATCTGAGTTTTCTGAGATGCTCGCCATTCTCTTCAGCTATCCAGTACATGGCCATGTCACAGAGCTTGGCGGTGGTACATATTTTGGACACAAATCCATGAGCCTATTCTGGAGAGTGGCCAGAATTCAGGAAGAAAACAACAACTTAGAAAGATATCAGGTGTTGCACATCGATAAGACAAGCTGCAGTCCATTCATATATTGGGCAGGATGAATTATGGGAAGATTTATACTAGACAGGACACATCCATTAATGCATTCTCTTTTCTAATGTCTACAACAACAGACACAGTGGGATACACAGAAACAGAAACACTCGCCGTGTCAAATGACTTACTAGAAACTGAGCACTCCAAACCAAACAAACCGCCTTTCCTATCTATTCTCAGAACATGAGACAAAACAACAAACCCACACCCACTCCCACAAAGGCACCTCCTTCCCCCAAGTAGGTCTGTGACTATCCGGAGTGTCCTCTGACTGGTGGGCCATACTATGTTCCCCCGAAATGGCCTGTCTTCTCTCAGATCTTCTTTCCTTGACCAACTCTGTGAAGATGTCAGGAAAAAGTGGTTAGCCACTACCTGTTTTCTCAGGAAAGGTCCATCTTCAGAGCTCTCCTGGCATTTGGCCATCCTCACACCATTAGGTACCAAGTAAACTGACTCTGTCCTTGGTAAATCCAAACAAGTGAGCCCACTGGGACTGGGACTGGGACTGCCTCTGGGTGCCTGGCTTCTTGGATACCAAGTTCAGAGAGTTCCATCACCAAGGAAATGAGGTATGTCACATTCTTTGGAACTGAATGAGGTCACTGCCTTGGCAACCACTTTGTCCTAACAGTTGCTTCCAAGGGTAACATAAGATGGAGGTTGCCCTTACTTCCTGTGACACTTTCATAAGGTAGAATGTATATCAACCATTGGCACCCTGGAACAGATCTCCACTCAGGCCTGGTTTGGTCCATCTTCTCTACAATAAGAAGAGAGAGATTCAGATTCAGACACATCCCTTCATCCTGACCAGGTTGTTTGCCATGGAAGATGACTTTTGCTCTCTCAGGTGCTTCATACCTGCCTACAACTTCTCCAGGTATCATTTGTGCATGGACATTCGAGGTTCTCATCAGGTGGAAGGTCCCCAAGTTTCCTGTATTGTAAGAACCACTCTGTCCCTGCTATTCTGTAAAATGATTGAGGGAACAGTGTATACCTGGGGTTAAAAACAGGTTTGATATGGGTTACGAGTGATTCTGTGTGATGAATAATGGTATTGGGAACCTGCAATATTTACAAGAATATAGAGGTGAAATATAAGTGGGAAAACAGAAATCTAGGTATGATTTGAAGCCCAGAAGGGTTTTGCCCTTGATTGGGATACTTAGCTTTGAATTATGTTCTGCAAAGATGCCTCAGATAATTCGATATATAATGGCATAGGACCTTGTACATTGGATGATTGAATTTAGAAGAGAACATCCAGTCAAAAAGGGATATTCAGTAGGATTAGGAAGATAGTTGGTAGGTTTAGGAAGAAGAGTGAGTATAGGATTTGGACCAAAAGTTCTTTAGAAATAGACTTTCGGTTGTAGAGTGAATGTAAATGTCAGCACATATGAAGAGTCAGTCACTATGTGGAACTGGGGAAAATATGTAGAAAAGCAGATATCAATAGAAACAGTACAAAATCAGGCAAAATATAAAGTGAGTGACAGAATTAGTCATTTTCAACAGGGTTGAGTTTGAATATATAAATTAGGAAAAAAACAAATATGTAGTCACCAATAGGATTGACAATTGACAGCATTAGGCAACCTGGACATGGATGTTTTTAGAAATCCATGTTCACTTTCCATTTAGGCTTTGGTACAATCATTACTGTGACCTTTCCATTTTTTGTCCACAATATTACTGTGATAATGTGGTGATATGAGTATTTCTTTCACCCTTTCTGGGAGCAATATATTGAAGATGTAAAATGAGAATCGGGGGTACAAAGAGGTGTACCCTGTTTCTAGGAACATAGAGAAAATGCATGAATAGACCATACTGTGAATAAATAATATGACATTTTTGAAATTTAAATAATTAATTGAACTGATATCTGAAAAATTAAAGGAAATCGTATATTGATATACAATCATTGATTCCAACCAGGTATATATGTAATGGAAATATTAGTGTTTTGGTTTATCATGAAGAGTGTGTGAGTTTTGCTTCAAAATGATTATGGAAATTCAAAATAATGTGTTTGGAAAGAAGTCTCATAAAAGACCAGTCAAGAAACCCTGACAATACATGAGTTCTGTGTAGTAAGCCATTGTTGTAAATTGTGGCCGCCATTAGAAGATGGCGCCGGCTTCCACTGTGGCCTGTGATAAATCAAATTCCTTTGTGGAGAGTTGGCACGCTATCTCTTGCCACCCTATAAGAAAGACCCACGCGGCGGTTTAAGATTGGTACGTGGGAGGCTTTATTATGCTGTGCTTGGGCCCTCGAGGAGAAGAAGAAAGAAAGGGAGTCACTATAAGATACTTAAATCAAGGCCTGAATAAACTGCTGAAAGAAGATTCCTGAGTTGCGTCTTCCTTGCGGGCAAGGGGTCGCGACAAGTGGTGCCGAGACCCGGGAACCAGAACTTTCAGCAGTCAGGGGTGGTGCACCGGTTAGTCCTAGGTAAGTAGGACCTGCGATTAAAGCAGAGATTAGTCCCAGGTTAATTGGGACCTGCGATTAAAGCAGAGATTAGTCCCAGGTTAATTGGGACCTGCGATTAAAGCAGAGATTAGTCCCAGGTTAATTGGGACCCCGGTTAAAGCGGAGATTAGTCCTAGGTAATTTAGGACCCGCTGTCAAGGTGGCAGCTCCTCTGTAAAGCCAGAGAGAGCATTAAATCTTATTGCAGCTGCACTGTGTACTTTTGCTCTTACTTTCACTCTTGTTTGTTGTGTGTCTTTTGTTGTGTCATGGGTGCCGTATCTTCAAGTCCGCTTCTCCTGGCCCTAGATAACCTGTTACGTTCCAAGGGCCTAAAAGTGAAACGTAGTACTTTACAGAGATTTTTACAGAAGACAGATGTTATTGCACCGTGGTTTGCATTTTCTGGCAGTCTTACACTGCCTAGCTGGGATAAGTTAGGCACAGACCTTGACTTTGCTTCTGAGCAGGGCATATTAGAGGGTGGGGTGATACCCCTTTGGAAGATGATTCGTAGTTGCCTCACAGATAGCAGATGTCAGGAAGCACTTACTAAAGGACAAGAAGTTTTAGAGCAATTACATGAAGAAAAATCAGAAATGGCAGGCAGTGAGGTATTTCAGGAGGGTGGGAGTGTGCGGAGCGAGAAACAGGGGAGGAAACAATTATCTCCGGCAGGCAGTGACGTATTTCAGGAGGATGGCAGTGTGCGGAGCGAGAAACAGGGGAGGAGGCGATTGTCTCTGGCACGGAGTGAAATATTTCAGGAGGAGGGGAATGTGCAGAGCGAGAAACGGGGGAGGAAACGCTTGTATCCAGATCTCAGTACACTGCGCACACTCCCATGCAAAAGTGGGTCAGAAGAGGAGGAGGAAGAACAGGAGGAGCTCGGGAGACTGTCTCGGCAGCTAGGGAGTTTAACTATGGGAGAAGGGAACAAAAATAAACAGGAGCTCAAGAAAAATGATCCTCCAGACCCGCCACCGTACGGTGAGGGTGTTTCGAGGAGAGCTTTCCATGCCCAAACATGGAGGGCTGTTAATGCTGAGATGGGTCTTGCTTATCCAGTTTTCCAGGATGACAATAGGGGAAGATTCCATGAGCCCTTAGATTTCAAAATTGTGAAGACCCTGGCAGAGTCTGTGCGTACTTATGGGGTGGATGCCGCCTTCACATTAACTCAGGTGGAGAGTCTGTCTAGATACTGTATGACTCCATCTGATTGGGCTAGCCTTGTTCGGGCTTGTGTTTCTCCAGGCAAATATTTGGACTGGAGAGCCTTTATGCTAGAGGGTGCTGTAGAGCAGGCTGCCCAAAACTATGCAGCGGGACACCCCCATTGGGACAAGGAAATGCTTTTGGGACAAGGCAGATTTGCTAATCAACAGACAGGATACCCCCCTGAGGTATATGAACAGATCAATAACATTTGTATCCGTGCATGGAAATCACTCCCAAATAGAGAAGTGTCTGGCAATTTAACAAAAATCATGCAAGGCCCCACAGAACCTTTCTCGGACTTTGTTGCTAGGATGGTGGATGCCGCAGGAAAAATCTTTGGTGACCCTGATAGAGCAATGCCCTTGATCAAACAACTTGTTTTTGAGCAATGCACCAAAGAATGTAAAGCAGCAATCGCTCCTTATAAAAACAAGGGCATAGAAGCTTGGATGAAAGTGTGTAGAGAGCTTGGAGGACCTTTAACTAATGCAGGTCTTGCAGCTGCTGTCCTTCGGATTGCAAAAGGGGGCAGTCCTGGTGCCGGAACATGCTTCCATTGTGGTCAATCCAGCCATTTCAAAAGTGACTGTCCCAAAAAAGGCAATTTTACTGGACCTCCTCGCGGTGGCCCTTCTAATGGCCCTCGTCAACCGGGGCTGTGTCCAAAATGCAAAAAGGGGAAGCATTGGGCAAGGGAGTGTAGATCAGTGAGGGACATCCATGGACAGCCTATTTCAGCTGGGCCAAAAAACGGCCAAAGGGGCCCCCGACCCCAGGGCCCACGAATATATGGGGCAATGGAGAATGTCACACCCGAACCCGAGACATGGCCTTCTCTGCGCCATCCCACGAGATGCGGAGAGCCACTACAGGTGCCGCGGGATTGGACCTCTGTTCCACCTCCAGACTCGTATTAACACCTAAGATGGGAGTCCAATTGGTGGAAACTGAGTTCAAAGGGCCTTTACCCCCTGGCACTGTAGGTTTGTTAATTGGACGTGCATCCTCTATCCTACAAGGTCTTCATGTTTTCCCCGGAGTTGTAAACCCTGATACTGTAGGGGCAGTAAAGGTTATGGTAGAAGCTCCAAGGGGCATTGTGTCTATCTCCCCAGGGGATCGGATTGCTCAATTGCTAATTTTGCCTAGTTTGCATAATCACTTCCCTGCTGACTCAAGGTCACGGACAGGAAATCAGATTGGTACCACCGGAGGAAATTGTGCCTATTTATCACTGGATATGAGCAATCGCCCCACTTTGGAATTAAGCATAGAAGGTAAATCTATTGTGGGATTGCTGGACACAGGAGCAGATCGTAGTATCATAGCAGATCGTAGTATCATAGCCCCACTTTGGAATTAAGCATAGAAGGTAAATCTATTGTGAGATTGCTGGACACAGGAGCAGATCGTAGTATCATCACTGGGGATGGCCAGTGCAGGCTTCTGATCAATCCTTAAGAGGACTTGGATATGCCCAAGCCCCTCAAATCAGCTGTAGACATCTATCTTGGAAAGACTCGGAAGGACACGATGGTACCTTTCAGCCTTATGTACTTGATTTACCTATTTCTTTATGGGGCCGTGATCTGATGAAAGACATGGGGTTCACTCTTAGTAATGACTATTCCCCAGTGTCTCAACATATCATGCAAGATATGGGGTATAATCCAGGTCTAGGACTAGGAAGGCACCTACAGGGACGTAAGCATCCTGTGCAAGGTCATCAAAAGCTTAACAGGTTTGGTCTGGGTTTTTCCTAGGGGCCACTGGGGCTCAAATACCCATAACATGGCTCACCGAGGAGCCTGTTTGGGTGCCTCAGTGGCCTCTTCCCTCAGTTAAACTGGCAGCAGCCCATGATCTAGTCAAAGAACAACTTGATTTGGGTCACATCCAACCTTCTACTTCTCCATGGAATACTCCCATATTTGTCATTAAGAAAAAATCAGGGAAGTGGCGCCTACTGCATGATCTACGAGCAGTTAATGCTCAGATGCAGCTTATGGGGCCCATTCAAAGAGGGCTGCCTCTGCTCTCCTCTGTTCCTCAAGGCTGGCATATATTTGTTATTGACATTAAAGACTGTTTCTTTTCCATTCCTTTGCATCCTATAGATTCCCAACGTTTTGCTTTCACCCTTCCCTCGTGTAATCATGAGGAACCAGATCAAAGGTTTGAGTGGGTGGTGTTGCCACAGGGGATGGCTAACAGTCCCACGATGTGCCAGATGTATGTGGGAAAGGCACTCGCACCTCTCAGACATAAGTATTCCTCCACCAAGATCATTCACTATATGGATGATGTGTTATTGGTCGCAAAATTAGAACAGACAGTTTATGAGGCTTATAAAGAACTCGTGATGCTGTTGGCTCAACATGGACTGCACATTGCACCTGAAAAGGTTCAAACGGGGGATTCTATCAGGTTTTTGGGAGCAACAATTGGGTATGACAAATTAAAACCACAAAAAATTACCATCAGGACTCAAGATCTCCGAACTTTAAATGATTTTCAAAAATTGCTGGGAGATATTAATTGGATAAGAGGATATTTACATATTCCTAATATTGTGCTCCAGCCTTTGTATGCTACTCTTAAGGGTGATCCAGATCTTGCTTCCCCTCGTAGCCTCACTACTGAGGCTAGAGTGGCCCTTATAAAAGTAGAACAAGCTATACAGCATGCCACTCTATGCAGGCTCCAGAGTGATAAACCTTTCCAGTTATGTGTGCTTGCCACTATGCGGCAGCCTACTGGAGTACTGTGGCAAGATGGGCCTTTACTATGGATCCACCCACATGTATCCCCAGGAAAATCCTTAGAATATTATCCTGATGCTGTTGCAGCATTGGCACTTAAAGGGATTCAACAAAGCATTCAATTTTTCGGCCAATCACCTTCTTCTCTTATCATACCCTACACTAAAGCTCAACTTAATGTTTTATGTGCTGCTCTAGACAACTGGGCTATTCTGTGTTGCTCGTTTCAAGGGAGTATTGATAATCACTACCCTTCTCATCCATTACTCCATTTTGTTAAAGAACATCCCATCATTTTCCCTAAGGTAACTTCATCCAGACCAATTCCGGGGGCTGTTAACATTTTTACTGATGGTTCCAAGTCTGGAATGGGAGCCTACGTAATTAATGACTCTCCCCCTATCCAGCATCAATTTGCTCCTGGAAATCCACAATGGGTAGAACTACAAATTGTTATTGAAGTTTTTAAACAGTGTTCTTTTCCTTTTAATCTTATTTCGGACTCCAGTTATGTGGTACAAGCACTAAAAGTCCTGGAGGCCGTGGGAACTATTAGTGATGCCCACAATGTGTCTGTTTACTTTACTCAGCTTCAACAGCTTATCTCTAACCGCACTGCTTCTTTTTATCCAATGCACATCAGGGCTCACACCTCTCTTCCTGGTCCGTTATCCCAGGGGAATGCCTGTGCGGACTTAGCCACTAGAAGTCAATTGATATGCTTGGCTTCCTCCTTAGAGAGGGCTAAGTTGTTTCACCAAAACTTCCATGTTAATGCATTAACGCTGCGCAGGCGTTTTTCCATCTCAAGAGCGGATGCTCGGCAGATAGTATTGCAATGTCCCCATTGTGTCACATTTCTTCATCCCCCTAATTATGGAGTAAACCCATGGGGATTAAAGCCATTGGTTGTTTGGCAAATGGATGTGACACATATACCTGACTTTGGTAACCTTAAGTATGTGCATGTTTCCGTTGATACGTGCTCTGGAATTATCCATGCTTCTGCTTTATCGGGAGAAAAGGCACGTAATGTCATTACTCACTGTTTAGAGGCATGGGCAGCATGGGGTGCACCTGCATCCCTTAAGACTGATAATGGACCTGCTTATACTGGCAGACAATTTACAGCTTTTTGTTCTACTATGGGAGTGCAACTTACTCATGGTTTGCCTTATAATCCTCAAGGACAAGGCATTGTTGAGCGTGCTCATCGCACCTTAAAGGAAACTTTACAAAAACAAAAAGGGGGAATAGGAGCTGAACACACTCCTAAAGAACGCCTGTCCTTAGCTCTCTTTACCATTAATTTTTTGAATTTGGATATTCATGGTCGCTCTGCGGCCGATAGACATGTGTCCCCTCAGCCCTCTGTGATTGGCTATGTTAAGTGGAAGGATGTTCTCACGGGCCAATGGAATGGCCCTGACCCCGTGCTGACATGGGCACGAGGATCTGTATGTGTTTTTCCCCAGGATCGTACGGAACCGTTGTGGGTCCCTGAACGCTTGACAAGAAGAGTCTCGACATCAACTGACCAGCAACAAGAGATACCACAACAATCCTGTGATGAAGATCTTCATTCTGCTAAGTGCTCTGGCTCTGGTGCTGGTGCCGATGGCACAGGCGACACCAATGCAGTGGTGGGCAGTGGCACGGGCATGGCCAATGCCGATGCCGGTTCATAGTAATTCTAATGTCCTCCCCACTCTTTTTTCTACCTCATGTGAGATGTCTGCTCCCTGTGCCTCTCCTAGAGGGGACATGGAGAGAATTTTTAATCAATCTCAAGTTAATCTTACAGGAGTTTTTTGTTTCAGCCTTAAAAACGCTAATTGCATTAGCCTTAAGACCAAAAATTTGACTAACTGGGAGGAACCATTGCGGTCCAATCAGGTCTCAGGAAGCATTATCAGTGCTGTATTGAGCAAAGTAGCTTCGGGGAAGCAATCAGGCTCAGGGACCCCCGCAAGCAGCAGCTCTGCTCTTAACATAACTACCTTGGCCATTATCTCCGAGGTACTAATCCCAGTGCCTCCCTCTTCTAGTAGTATTTATAATGCCACTCATTTCAAGGCCTCTCCTTACTGTTCCCCTAATCTTGGTTTCCCCCCAACATTTACGCCTTGTCAGGATCATTCTTGGGAGAAACATCAAGTTGCTAAAGGTTTCTCCCTTTCCCCCTCTCTTAAGAGGTATGTTTATAACTTTAACAATAGTGCCAGCTCCTCTACAGGAGTAGGTTGGTCCTGGTTTCAGTGGCTGATTTCCAATGAAAAGGGGGCTTCAGCCGATATTTCTGCATTGGCTCAGTTGCTAGGAGCCAAAAGTTGGCTGGCTAATATTTCTGGTACTGTTAGGGAAAGTGAACAAGGTAATAGACTTACATCTGTTTCATTCAACTCTCTGTTGTATAATGCCGCATTGCCTCCTGCAATGGTCTGTGTCCAATCCCCTTTCTTATTCCTTTTGGCTGAGGCCACCTCATCGGGGATGCTGGATTGTTCTCATACTACCTGTCTCTTATCTGAGTGTTGGAATGGTTCCTGGACTGTAGCAGTGGTTATGAAAATTCCAACTTTCGTCCCAATCCCGGTCACTGCGGATCCTGATAAATTCCCTATTGTTGAGCTACTTAGAGTCCGCAGAGATTTTGGAATCACAGCGGCTATAGTGACAGCCGTGGCGATATCTGCTGCTGCAGCGGTTACGGCCGGAATGGCTATGGCCAATCAAGTACAAACTGCTGCCACCATTAATCAAGTTATCCAACAAACTTCCACTATACTTGAATCCCAAAATACAATTAATCAACATATTTTGTCAGGGATTTTAGCTGCCAACCAAAGAATAGATTTACTCCAAGCTCAGGTAGAAGAATTGGCTGACTTAGTACTTTTGGGTTGTGTTGACCAACGTGCACATTTATGCATAACCTCTGTCAGATTTAATGATTCCAGGAATGCTTCCCGCATCATTGGCGAATATTTGGCTGGAAATTGGTCCATGGAAGCGGAAGACATGATCCAGTCTCAACTAACCCAGATAGCTGTCTTGAATAACACCCGTGTTGATCCCGTGACTTTGGGTCAATTCACCGATTGGATATCTTCTGCTTTTTCCTTTTTTAAAGAGTGGGTGGGGGTAGGCATTTTTGGCGCAATGTGTTGCTTCGGTATGTTTCTCTGTTTGTGGTTTCTCTGTCGCCTCAAGGCCCGCAATGCTCACGATAAGGCTATGATCATCCAAGCTCTTGCAGCTTTAGAAAATGGCAATTCACCTCAAGTCTGGCTTGCGCAGCTTAAACAGTAAATCTTTGACATGGTCGTTGCACCCCAAGTTATTATAACATTGCACTGGGATCGGCATGTCTTTCCTCGTTATTCTCTTAGTGTTGGAAAGCCCTTGCACTCTGCCGGTCTTGCTGCCATTGCACGCAGGTGGGTTTCCACACTAATACTTCTCTATCGCCTTAAAGTCCGTGCCTTTCTTTCAGGGTGCTGTCAACTCGTTTGTCGTTGTGTACAGCCACAGAACAGCCTCAGCTGTCCCCCTTCGTCCACCTTCATCACGATGCAGGATGCGAGGCAAAGCACTGCACTTGAGTGATCCTTCAACGGACCTCAAGGAAAGCATGTCCTATTGCATGCGGGTTTGACGTCCACACCCCCGCCCTACGAAAAAAGGCGTCGGCTGATATGGGGTCAGGTCTGGGGAAGGGCCCTCCTTAGGACTGAACCATACATTGCAGCCACTTCTGCACAGTAGGATAGGACCTCTACTTTCGCCTGCATTGTTTTATATAAATTAGAAGGGGGAACTGTAGTAAGCCATTGTTGTAAATTGTGGCCGCCATTAGAAGATGGCGCCGGCTTCCACTGTGGCCTGTGATAAATCAAATTCCTTTGTGGAGAGTTGGCACGCTATCTCTTGAAAACCCTATAAGAAAGACCCACGCGGCGGTTTAAGATTGGTACGTGGGAGGCTTTATTAGGCTGTGCTTGGGCCCTCGAAGAGAAGAAGAAAGAAAGGGAGTCACTATAAGATACTTAAATCAAGGCCTGAATAAACTGCTGAAAGAAGATTCCTGAGTTGCGTCTTCCTTGCGGGCAAGGGGTCGCGACAGTTCTGAAGCAAGAAGTGATTAAAATTGAAACAAATGCTTATTAATTTGTGAACTTGTGGATGAAATGTATATCCTGTGATGTGCAAAAACTGAAGAAACAATAATGTACCAGTGTCGAATACAAATGAATGACAAATTACATATCATGTCCCATAGGAGTCTACTTGCATTGATGTTAGACTCGGTCAGTTACTGTAGAATAATTAGGATTTGTATGCACCATTCACTGAAGATAGTTTTCAGTACTAGGAAACAAATATGTATTTCAGGTGCATGAATATTTCTGATTATAATCTTGTGAAAAGTGGATTATAAATCCACATACATGAACATGAATGAATTTAGAGAGTGTATATTAGACACATATATTTCATATTTTGAAAAATTTGGAGAGTACATCTATATCTATATCTATATCTATATCTATATCTATATATATACACACACACGCACACAGACACACACACAACACTCACAGGCATTAAAAAGTACCAATATAAATGCCAATCGAAATTCATCAGTAAATATGTATCATCCACAAATGCAAAAATATTTATTTTATTGAACATGAGTTAATGTATAATGTTGTTCTACTAGGACGCTCTCGTATAGGTTGAATTTTCATTTCCAACAGCATTTAGGAGGAGTGAACTCTTCTCACAATTTGTATCTGCCAAGAAAGCCACCTCACAAAAATGTACGTGTGATACCTGGTAGGATTCTATATATGCATATAAATATACATGTGTGAATAGGCTACAGAAAAGGGAAACAAGAATTCACATATTTGTTAAGTTTAAAAACACATGGAGAATATTTCAATTAAAATTTGACTAGATTTATAACTCCTACCTTATATAATGCAAATGTCAAGTCCAACTTTACAACATGTCTCCTCTGAAGTGCTTGTATTTCTATTGTGTTGGGTTAATTTTCTCCATTATATTAGGATGAATAGTCTGAGTCTACTAGGTGTTGGTTAGTGTCAGGGATTCAGTATTTCGAAAGGAAAATTGGAAAATGAATCCAATGTATATTTAAATATATGCTGCACAAATATCCTCCCGCTCTCATCCAGAACAATGCCTTGACATTACCTTCACCCCAAGTAAGACACAATTAGAGGAGAAGAGTTACAAAATCTGTGAATACATATCTGGAATGGAAAATGCTCAGGAGTTCACAACCTTGGAGGTGGTAGATGAGTTTCCAAAACTAAGGAACAGGGTAAACACTCCACAAACATGGAGCTCTCCTGGCCTAAAAACTTTTTGAGAAACTGCCTCTGAGCTTCCGCACTTGAAATATATGTTGTTTTCAGGAGATTTGGCTTCCTCTGTAGTGAGACCATCAAAGCTGGGTCTGCATCTATGTGACCTGGAGGACATGGTTTCTTATTTTCCAATGAACAAGATGAAGCAGTGCTGAATCCTCTCTTTGTAGGTAAACTGAGGCCACTGGGGACTAAGTGTCTCCCCATGTGGACTGTGAAGCCATTTGGTCCTCCTCCACTTTTTGTGGTGCTTTTGCTGCTGCACTGTGAGTTTGGTATTTGTTTCACGAAATACTAGGAGCTAACCTGGGACACAGTGCTGGAGGGAGTTCTGTCACGTGTGGTGGGTCAGGGCCTGCAAGAGAATGCACCAACTAGGCTCCTATCTCTCACAGCTTGCCCCATTGCCCCCTTGTCCATATCAACATGATTCTTAATTTCCCTCTGAAAACTCTCCATATAAAAAGATGCCTTTACATATAAGGGTCTGCTGGCTGCACCATGTCAGTTACAAGCCATTTGGAATCCAATGTTAGATCCACATGGCCCTACCACGGATGTTTTGTCAAACACCTCCCCACCACTTCTCTAGACCCACTACTCAGCAGGCTCCAACTTACTGGCATCTCTGTTCTACACCATTTTCATGAAACTCAGTAAATCAAGGCACTGTCTGGTATACTCATGATCAGCAACTGGACATCCAATGTTTCTCCAGTGCCACCTGGTCATAGGAATTTCAAAAATTTCATGGTATTTATCTAGCCATTTTTCAAGCATGAAGTTGGAGGCACTGTGGATTTCAGTTCATTCAGCAAACATTAAATGGTGAGGAAGCTCATTTCAATGAAATCTCTGGAGAACTCTCACAGGCACCGCGTCCCAAAGAGTGGACAAAAGGTCACATTAGGGCAGGCCCATTGAGGTCTACAATGTGAGGTCCATGTGTGTTTTGACTCTCAACTATGGCTGCCATTTCTTTAAGAATAAAATCATGTGATATCCTTGCTGAGATTTCCAGGACTCAGTTGAAATCCACCCGGGGCCTAGGTCTCAGTTTCCAAGAGCGACTTTCATGTGTGGCCTCTTAAAATCCCAACAAAATTCATGGCAATGCTTCTCTGAGTTCATTTCCAAAACCCAGTCTCTAAGGGGAATCACACCAGAGTTCAACCCCACGTGTACCCAGTCATTTTTTCCAATGCCACACAAATGACCAAAATCAAAACCAAAACACTCCCACATGGCCCTCATCTTATTCCATATAGTCAATCATCTTTACCTCTGGCTGGAGGTTTCCATGAGGGGCGCAGCCCAAGACAGTGTCCAAAATCAGCTCGTTTGCCCCTCATTTGCCTAAAGTCAGGGTAGCCTGGACACCGTTTCTGTGAACCAGGAGTGAACAAATAAGCCTGCCTTTAATACTTCTTTGTTTCTCCAATTTCAGGCCTACTGATTTTAGGTATTGATTCTTTAGGTGATTTAGAGTCATGCGAAAACACAAGCACCTCTGCAGGGCTTTGAAGAACTCATTTGACCCAAAGAATCCCTATTGTCATTTGATGGAGTGCAGGAACCTAACAGAGGAAGGCAAGAGACTTCATCCACAATGAATGATATTTTTTGCCATTTTGGTTTTGCAAGCTCACATGGGATCATTCTTAAGATCCATCAGGTGCTGAGAATCTAAGTCACAGCCACACACAGGTCCAAAGGCTGATAAAGACACATCTCTTTCCAAAGCAATTAAGCAAAGAGTCACAGTTGAGGCCCATTCATTTCCATTTGAAAACTGTTTTCTTCAGGCTTCACAAAGGGGTGGCCTGAGGCAAAGACCTTCCTGACATTCAGTGCAACACAACAATAAGTAAGCAAAAGGCCCAAAGCAGGGTTTCTGCACTGAGATTTTTCTGGTCACACTGATATCTGAGTTTTCTGAGATGCTCGCCATTCTCTTCAGCTATCCAGTACATGGCCATGTCACAGAGTTGGCGGTGGTACATATTTTGGACACAAATCCATGAGCCTATTCTGGAGAGTGGCCAGAATTCAGGAAGAAAACAACAACTTAGAAAGATATCAGGTGTTGCACATCGATAAGACAAGCTGTAGTCCATTCATATATTGGGCAGGATGAATTATGGGAAGATTTATACTAGACAGGACACATCCATTAATGCATTCTCTTTTCTAATGTCTACAACAACAGACACAGTGGGATACACAGAAACAGAAACACTCGCCGTGTCAAATGACTTTCTAGAAACTGAGCACTCCAAACCAAACAAACCGCCTTTCCTATCTATTCTCAGAACATGAGACAAAACAACAAACCCACACCCACTCCCACAAAGGCACCTCCTTCCCCCAAGTAGGTCTGTGACTATCCGGAGTGTCCTCTGACTGGTGGGCCATACTATGTTCCCCCGAAATGGCCTGTCTTCTCTCAGATCTTCTTTCCTTGACCAACTCTGTGAAGATGTCAGGAAAAAGTGGTTAGCCACTACCTGTTTTCTCAGGAAAGGTCCATCTTCAGAGCTCTCCTGGCATTTGGCCATCCTCACACCATTAGGTACCAAGTAAACTGACTCTGTCCTTGGTAAATCCAAACAAGTGAGCCCACTGGGACTGGGACTGGGACTGCCTCTGGGTGCCTGGCTTCTTGGATACCAAGTTCAGAGAGTTCCATCACCAAGGAAATGAGGTATGTCACATTCTTTGGAACTGAATGAGGTCACTGCCTTGGCAACCACTTTGTCCTAACAGTTGCTTCCAAGGGTAACATAAGATGGAGGTTGCCCTTACTTCCTGTGACACTTTCATAAGGTAGAATGTATATCACCATTGGCACCCGGGAACAGATCTCCACTCAGGCCTGGTTTGGTCCATCTTCTCTACAATAAGAAGAGAGAGATTCAGATTCAGACACATCCCTTCATCCTGACCAGGTTGTTTGCCATGGAAGATGACTTTTGCTCTCTCAGGTGCTTCATACCTGCCTACAACTTCTCCAGGTATCATTTGTGCATGGACATTCGAGGTTCTCATCAGGTTGAAGGTCCCCAAGATTCCTGTATTGTAAGAACCACTCTGTCCCTGCTATTCTGTAAAATGATTGAGGGAACAGTGTATACCTGGGGTTAAAAACAGGTTTGATATGGGTTACGAGTGATTCTGTGTGATGAATAATGGTATTGGGAACCTGCAATATTTACAAGAATATAGAGGTGAAATATAAGTAGGAAAACAGAAATCTAGGTATGATTTGAAGCCCAGAAGGGTTTTGCCCTTGATTGGGATACTTAGCTTTGAATTATGTTCTGCAAAGATGCCTCAGATAATTCGATATACAATGGCATAGGACCTTGTACATTGGATGATTGAATTTAGAAGAGAACATCCTGTCAAAAAGGGATATTCAGTAGGATTAGGAAGATAGTCGGTAGGTTTAGGAAGAAGAGTGAGTATAGGATTTGGACCAAAAGTTCTTTAGAAATAGACTTTCGGTTGTAGAGTGAATGTAAATGTCAGCACATATGAAGAGTCAGTCACTATGTGGAACTGGGGAAAATATGTAGAAAAGCAGATATCAATAGAAACATTACAAAATCAGGCAAAATATAAAGTGAGTGACAGAATTAGACATTTTCAACAGGGTTGTGTTTGAATATATAAATTAGGAAAAAAACAAATATGTAGTCACCAATAGGATTGACAATTGACAACATTAGGCAACCTGGACATGGATGTTTTTAGAAATCCATGTTCACTTTCCATTTAGGCTTTGGTACAATCATAACTGTGACCTTTCCATTTTTTGTCCAGAATATTACTGTGATAATGTGGTGATATGAGTATTTCTTTCACCCTTTCTGGGAGCAATATATTGAAGATGTAAAATGAGAATCGGGGGTACAAAGAGGTGTACCCTGTTTCTAGGAACATAGAGAAAATGCATGAATAGACCATACTGTCAATAAATAATATGACATTTTTGAAATTTAAATAATTAATTGAACTGATATCTGAAAAATTAAAGGAAATCGTATATTGATATACAATCATTGATTCCAACCAAGTATATATGTAATGGAAATATTAGTGTTTTGGTTTATCATGAAGAGTGTGTGAGTTTTGCTTCAAAATGATTATGGAAATTCAAAATAATGTGTTTGGAAAGAAGTCTCATAAAAGACCAGTCAAGAAACCCTGACAATACATGAGTTCTGAAGCAAGAAGTGATTAAAATTGAAACAAATGCTTATTAATTTGTGAACTTGTGGATGAAATGTATATCCTGTGATGTGCAAAAACTGAAGAAACAATAATGTACCAGTGTCGAATACAAATGAATGACAAATTACATATCATGTCCCATAGGAGTCTACTTGCATTGGTGTTAGACTGGGTCAGTTACTGTAGAATAATTAGGATTTGTATGCACCATTCACTGAAGATAGTTTTCAGTACTAGGAAACAAATATGTATTTCAGGTGCATGAATATTTTTGATTATAATCTTGTGAAAAGTGGATTATAAATCCACATACATGAACATGAATGAATTTAGAGAGTGTATATTAGACACATATATTTCATATTTTGAAAAATTTGGAGAGTACATCTATATCTATATCTATATCTATATATATACACAAACACGCACACAGACACACACACAACACTCACAGGCATTAAAAAGTACCAATATAAATGCCAATCGAAATTCATCAGTAAATATGTATCATCCACAAATGCAAAAATATTTATTTTATTGAACATGAGTTAATGTATAATGTTGTTCTACTAGGACGCTCTCGTATAGGTTGAATTTTCATTTCCAACAGCATTTAGGAGGAGTGAACTCTTCTCACAATTTGTATCTGCCAAGACAGCCACCTCACAAAAATGTACGTGTGATACCTGGTAGGATTCTATATATGCATATAAATATACATGTGTGAATAGGCTACAGAAAAGGAAAACAAGAATTCACATATTTGTTAAGTTTAAAAACACATGGAGAATATTTCCATTAAAATTTGACTAGATTTATAACTCCTACCTTATATAATGCAAATGTCAAGTCCAACTTTACAACATGTCTCCTCTGAAGTGCTTGTATTTCTATTGTGTTGGGTTAATTTTCTCCATTATATTAGGATGAATAGTCTGAGTCTACTAGGTATGGGTTAGTGTCAGGGATTCAGTATTTCGAATGGAAAATTGGAAAATGAATCCAATGTGTATTTAAATATATGCTGCACAAATATCCTCCCGCTCTCATCCAGAACAATGCCTTGACATTACCTTCACCCCAAGTAAGACACAATTAGAGGAGAAGAGTTACAAAATCTGTGAATACATATCTGGAATGGAAAATGCTCAGGAGTTCACAACCTTGGAGGTGGTAGAGGAGTTTCCAAAACTAAGGAACAGGGTAAACACTCCACAAACATGGAGCTCTCCTGGCCTAAAAACTTTTTGAGAAACTGCCTCTGAGCTTCCGCACTTGAAATATATGTTGTTTTAAGGAGATTTGGCTTCCTCTGTAGTGAGACCATCAAAGCTGGGTCTGCATCTATGTGACCTGGAGGACATGGTCTCTTATTTTCCAATGAACAAGATGAAGCAGTGCTGAATCCTCTCTTTGTAGGTAAACTGAGGCCACTGGGGACTAAGTGACTCCCCGTGTGGACTGTGAAGCCATTTGGTCCTCCTCCACTTTTTGTGGTGTTTTTTCTGCTGCACTGTGAGTTTGGTATTTGTTTCACGAAATACTAGGAGCTAACCTGGGACACAGTGCTGGAGGGAGTTCTGTCACGTGTGGTGGGTCAGGGCCTGCAAGAGAATGCACCAACTAGGCTCCTATCTCTCACAGCTTGCCCCATTGCCCCCTTGTCCATATCAACATGATTCTTAATTTTCCTCTGAAAACTCTCCATATAACAAGATGCCTTTACATATAAGGGTCTGCTGGCTGCACCATGTCAGTTACAAGCCATTTGGAATCCAATGGTAGATCCACATGGCCCTACCACGGATGTTTTATCAAACACCTCCCCACCACTGCTCTAGACCCACTACTCAGCAGGCTCCAACATACTGGCATCTCTGTTCTACACCATTTTCATGAAACTCAGTAAATCAAGGCACTGTCTGGTATACTCATGATCAGCAACTGGACATCCAATGATTCTCCAGTGCCACCTGGTCATAGGAATTTCAAAAATTTCATGGTATTTATCTAGCCATTTTTCGAGCATGAAGTTGGAGGCACTGTGGATTTCAGTTCATTCAGCAAACATTAAATGGGGAGGAAGCTCATTTCAATGAAATCTCTGGAGAACTCTCACAGGCACCGCTTCCCAAAGAGTGGACAAAAGGTCACATTAGGCCAGGCCCACTGAGGTCTACAATGTGAGGTCCATGTGTGTTTTGACTCTCAACTATGGCTGCCATTTCTTTAAGAATAAAATCATGTGATATCCTTGCTGAGATTTCCAGGACTCAGTTGAAATCCACCCGGGGCCTAGGTCTCAGTTTCCAAGAGCGACTTTCATGTGTGGCCTCTTAAAATCCCAACAAAATTCATGGCAATGCTTCTCTGAGTTCATTTCCAAAACCCAGTCTCTAAGGGGAATCACACCAGAGTTCAACCCCACGTGTACCCAATCATTTTTTCCAATGCCACACAAATGACCAAAATCAAAACCAAAACACTCCCACATGGCCCTCATCTTATTCCATATAGTCAATCATCTTTACCTCTGGCTGGAGGTTTCCATGAGGGGCGCAGCCCAAGACAGTGTCCAAAATCAGCTCGTTTGCCCCTCATTTGCCTAAAGTCAGGGTAGCCTGGACACCGTTTCTGTGAACCAGGAGTGAACAAATAAGCCTGCCTTTAATACTTCTTTGTTTCTCCAATTTCAGGCCTACTGATTTTAGGTATCGATTCTTTAGGTGATTTAGAGTCATGCGAAAACACATGCACCTCTGCAGGGCTTTGAAGAACTCATTTGACCCAAAGAATCCCTATTGTCATTTGATGGAGTGCAGGAACCTAACAGAGGAAGGCAAGAGACTTCATCCACAATGAATGATATTTTTTGCCATTTTGGTTTTGCAAGCTCACATGGGATCATTCTTAAGATCCATCAGGTGCTGAGAATCTAAGTCACAGCCACACACAGGTCCAAAGGCTGATAAAGACACATCTCTTTCCAAAGCAATTAAGCAAAGAGCCACAGGTGAGGCCCATTCATTTCCATTTGAAAACTGTTTTCTTCAGGCTTCACAAAGGGGTGGCCTGAGGCAAAGACCTTCCTGACATTCAGTGCAACACAACAATAAGTAAGCAAAAGGCCCAAAGCAGGGTTTCTGCACTGAGATTTTTCTGGTCACACTGATATCTGAGTTTTCTGAGATGCTCGCCATTCTCTTCAGCTATCCAGTACATGGCCATGTCACAGAGCTTGGCGGTGGTACATATTTTGGACACAAATCCATGAGCCTATTCTGGAGAGTGGCCAGAATTCAGGAAGAAAACAACAACTTAGAAAGATATCAGGTGTTGCACATCGATAAGACAAGCTGCAGTCCATTCATATATTGGGCAGGATGAATTATGGGAAGATTTATACTAGACAGGACACATCCATTAATGCATTCTCTTTTCTAATGTCTACAACAACAGACACAGTGGGATACACAGAAACAGAAACACTCGCCGTGTCAAATGACTTACTAGAAACTGAGCACTCCAAACCAAACAAACCGCCTTTCCTATCTATTCTCAGAACATGAGACAAAACAACAAACCCAAACCCACTCCCACAAAGGCACCTCCTTCCCCCAAGTAGGTCTGTGACTATCCGGAGTGTCCTCTGACTGGTGGGCCATACTATGTTCCCCCGAAATGGCCTGTCTTCTCTCAGATCTTCTTTCCTTGACCAACTCTGTGAAGATGTCAGGAAAAAGTGGTTAGCCACTACCTGTTTTCTCAGGAAAGGTCCATCTTCAGAGCTCTCCTGGCATTTGGCCATCCTCACACCATTAGGTACCAAGTAAACTGACTCTGTCCTTGGTAAATCCAAACAAGCGAGCCCACTGGGACTGGGACTGGGACTGCCTCTGGGTGCCTGGCTTCTTGGATACCAAGTTCAGAGAGTTCCATCACCAAGGAAATGAGGTATGTCACATTCTTTGGAACTGAATGAGGTCACTGCCTTGGCAACCACTTTGTCCTAACAGTTGCTTCCAAGGGTAACATAAGATGGAGGTTGCCCTTACTTCCTGTGACACTTTCATAAGGTAGAATGTATATCAACCATTGGCACCCAGGAACAGCTCTCCACTCAGGCCTGGTTTGGTCCATCTTCTCTACAATAAGAAGAGAGAGATTCAGATTCAGACACATCCCTTTATCCTGACCAGGTTGTTTGCCATGGAAGATGACTTTTGCTCTCTCAGGTGCTTCATACCTGCCTACAACTTCTCTAGGTATCATTTGTGCATGGACATTCGAGGTTCTCATCAGGTGGAAGGTCCCCAAGTTTCCTGTATTGTAAGAACCACTCTGTCCCTGCTATTCTGTAAAATGATTGAGGGAACAGTGTATACCTGGGGTTAAAAACAGGTTTGATATGGGTTACGAGTGATTCTGTGTGATGAATAATGGTATTGGGAACCTGCAATATTTACAAGAATATAGAGGTGAAATATAAGTAGGAAAACAGAAATCTAGGTATGATTTGAAGCCCAGAAAGGTTTTGCCCTTGATTTGGATACATAGCTTTAATTATGTTCTGCAAAGATGCCTCAGATAATTCAATATACAATGGCATAGGACCTTGTACATTGGATGATTGAATTTAGAAGAGAACATCCAGTCAAAAAGGGATATTCAGTAGGATTAGGAAGATAGTCGGTGGGTTTAGGAAGAAGAATGAGTATAGGATTTGGACCAAAAGTTCTTTAGCAATAGACTTTCGGTTGTAGAGTGAATGTAAATGTCAGCACATATGAAGAGTCACTCACTATGTGGAACTGGGGAAAATATGTAGAAAAGCAGATATCAATAGAAACATTACAAAATCAGGCAAAGTATAAAGTGAGTGACAGAATTAGACATTTTCAACAGGGTTGAGTTTGAATATATAAATTAGGAAAAAAACAAATATGTAGTCACCAATAGGATTGACAATTGACAGCATTAGGCAACCTGGACATGGATGTTTTTAGAAATCCATGTTCACTTTCCATTTAGGCTTTGGTACAATCATAACTGTGACCTTTCCATTTTTTGTCCAGAATATTACTGTGATAATGTGGTGATATGAGTATTTCTTTCACCCTTTCTGGGAGCAATATATTGAAGATGTAAAATGAGAATCGGGGGTACAAAGAGGTGTACCCTGTTTCTAGGAACATAGAGAAAATGCATGAATAGACCATACTGTGAATAAATAATATGACTTTTTTTGAACTTTAAATAATTAATTGAACTGATATCTGAAAAATTAAAGGAAATCGTATATTGATATACAATCATTGATTCCAACCAGGTATATATGTAATGGAAATATTAGTGTTTTGGTTTATCATGAAGAGTGTGTGAGTTTTGCTTCAAAATGATTATGGAAATTCAAAATAATGTGTTTGGAAAGAAGTCTCATAAAAGACCAGTCAAGAAACCCTGACAATACATGAGTTCTGAAGCAAGAAGTGATTAAAATTGAAACAAATGCTTATTAATTTGTGAACTTGTGGATGAAATGTATATCCTGTGATGTGCAAAAACTGAAGAAACAATAATGTACCAGTGTCGAATACAAATGAATGACACATTACATATCATGTCCCATAGGAGTCTACTTGCATTGATGTTAGACTGGGTCAGTTACTGTAGAATAATTAGGATTTGTATGCACCATTCACTGAAGATAGTTTTCAGTACTAGGAAACAATTATGTATTTCAGGTGGATGAATATTTCTGATAAAAATCTTGTGAAAAGTGGATTATAAATCCACATAGATGGACATGAATGAATTTAGAGAGTGTATATTAGACACATATATTTCATATTTTGAAAAATTTGGAGAGTATATCTATATCTATATCTATATCTATATATATACACACACACGCACACAGACACACACACAACACTCACAGGCATTAAAAAGTACCAATATAAATGCCAATCGAAATTCATCAGTAAATGTGTATCATCCACAAATGCAAAAATTTTATTTTATTGAACATGAGTTAATGTATAATGTTGTTCTACTAGGACGCTCTCCTATAGGTTGAATTTTCATTTCCAACAGCATTTAGGAGGAGTGAACTCTTCTCACAATTTGTATCTGCCAAGACAGCCACCTCACAAAAATGTACGTGTGATACCTGGTAGGATTCTATATATGCATATAAATATACATGTGTGAATAGGCTACTAAAAAGGGAAACAAGAATTCACATATTTGTTAAGTTTAAAAACACATGGAGAATATTTCCATTAAAATTTGACTAGATTTATAACTCCTACCTTATATAATGAAAATGTCAAGTCCAACTATACAACATGTCTCCTCTGAAGTGCTTGTATTTCTATTGTGTTGGGTTAATTTTCTCCATTATATTAGGATGAATAGTCTGAGTCTACTAGGTATGGGTTAGTGTCAGGGATTCAGTATTTCGAATGGAAAATTGGAAAATGAATCCAATGTGTATTTAAATATATGCTGCACAAATATCCTCCCGCTCTCATCCAGAACAATGCCTTGACATTACCTTCACCCCAAGTAAGACACAATTAGAGGAGAAGAGTTACAAAATCTGTGAATACATATCTGGAATGGAAAATGCTCAGGAGTTCACAACCTTGGAGGTGGTAGAGGAGTTTCCAAAACTAAGGAACAGGGTAAACACTCCACAAACATGGAGCTCTCCTGGCCTAAAAACTTTTTGAGAAACTGCCTCTGAGGTTCCGCACTTGAAATATATGTTGTTTTAAGGAGATTTGGCTTCCTCTGTAGTGAGACCATCAAAGCTGGGTCTGCATCTATGTGACCTGGAGGACATGGTTTCTTATTTTCCAATGAACAAGATGAAGCAGTGCTGAATCCTCTCTTTGTAGGTAAACTGAGGCCACTGGGGACTAAGTGTCTCCCCGTGTGGACTGTGAAGCCATTTGGTCCTCCTCCACTTTTTGTGGTTCTTTTGCTGCTGCACTGTGAGTTTGGTATTTGTTTCACGAAATACTAGGAGCTAACCTGGGACACAGTGCTGGAGGGAGTTCTGTCACGTGTGGTGGGTCAGGGCCTGCAAGAGAATGCACCAACTAGGCTCCTATCTCTCACAGCTTGCCCCATTGCCCCCTTGTCCATATCAACCTGATTCTTAATTTCCCTCTGAAAACTCTCCATATAACAAGATGCCTTTACATATAAGGGTCTGCTGGCTGCACCATGTCAGTTACAAGCCATTTGGAATCCAATGGTAGATCCACATGGCCCTACCACGGATGTTTTGTCAAACACCTCCCCACCACTGCTCTAGACCCACTACTCAGCAGGCTCCAACTTCCTGGCATCTCTGTTCTACACCATTTTCATGAAACTCAGTAAATGAAGGCACTGTCTGGTATACTCATGATCAGCAACTGGACATCCAATGTTTCTCCAGTGCCACCTGGTCATAGGAATTTCAAAAATTTCATGGTATTTATCTAGCCATTTTTCAAGCATGAAATTGGAGGCACTGTGGATTTCAGTTCATTCAGCAAACATTAAATGGTGAGGAAGATCATTTCAATGAAATCTCTGGAGAACTCTCACAGGCACGGCTTCCCAAAGAGTGGACAAACGGTCACATTAGGGCAGGCCCATTGAGGTCTACAATGTGAGGTCCATGTGTGTTTTGACTCTCAACTATGGCTGCCATTTCTTTAAGAATAAAATCATGTGATATCCTTGCTGAGATTCCCAGGCCTCTGTGGAAGTCCACCCGGGGCCTAGGTCTCAGTTTCCAAGAGCGACTTTCATGAGTGGCCTCTTAAAATCCCAACAAAATTCATGGCAATGCTTCTCTGAGTTCATTTCCAAAACCCAGTCTCTAAGGGGAATCACACCAGAGTTCAAGCCCACGTGGACCCAGTCATTTTTTCCAATGCCACACAAATGACCAAAATTAAAACCAAAACATTCCACATGGCCCTCATCTTATTCCATATAGTCAATCATCTTAACCTCTGGCTGGAAGTTTCCATGAGGGGCGCAGCCCAAGACAGTGTCCAAAATCTGCTCGTTTGTCCCTCATTTGCCTAAAGACAGGGTAGCCTGGACACCGTTTCTGTGAACCAGGAGTGAACAAATAAGCCTGCCGTTAATACTTCTGTGTTTCTCCAATTTGAGGCCTACTGATTTTAGGTATCGATTCTTTAGGTGAGTCATGCGAAAACACAAGCACCTCTGCAGGGCTTTGAAGAACTCATTTGACCCAAAGAATCCCTATTCTCATTTGATGAAGTGCAGGAACCTAATAGAGGAAGGCAAAAGACTTCATGCACAATGAATAATATTTTTTGCCATTTTGGTTTTGGAAGCTCACATGGGATCATTCTTAAGATCCATCAGGTGCTGAGAATCTAAGTCACAGCCACACACAGGTCCAAGAGGCTGATAAAGACACATCTCTTTCCAAAGCAATTAAGCAAAGAGCCACAGGTGAGGCCCATTCACTTCCATTTGAAAACTGTTTTCTTCAGGCTTCACAAAGGGGTGGCCTGAGGAAAAGACCTTCCTGACATTCAGTGCAACACAACAATAAGTAAGCAAAAGGCCCAAAGCAAGGTTTCTGCACTGAGACTTTCCTGGTCACACTGATATCTGAGTTTTCTGAGATGCTCGCCATTCTCTTCAGCTATCCAGTACATGGCCATGTCACAGAGCTTGGAGGTGGTACATATTTTGGACACAAATCCATGAGCCTATTCTGGAGAGTGGCCAGAATTCAGGAAGAAAACAACAACTTAGAAAGATATCAGGTGTTGCACATCGATAAGACAAGCTGCAGTCCATTCATATATTGGGCAGGATGAATTATGGGAAGATTTATAGTAGACAGGACACATCCATTAATGCATTCTCTTTTCTAATGTCTACAACAACAGACACAGTGGGATACACAGAAAGAGAAACACTCGCCGTGTCAAATGACTTACTAGAAACTGTCCACTCCAAACCAAACAAACCGCCTTTCCTATTTATTCACAGAACATGAGACAAAACAACAAACCCACACCCACTCCCACAAAGGCACCTCCTTCCCCCAAGTAGGTCTGTGACTATCCGGAGTGTCCACTGACTGGTGGGCCATACTATGTTCTTCCGAAATGGCCTGTCTTCTCTCAGATCTTCTTTCCTTGACCAACTCTGTGAAGATGTCAGGAAAAAGTGGTTAGCCACTACCTGTTTTCTCAGGAAAGGTCCATCTTCAGAGCTCTACTGGCATTTGGCCATCCTCACATCATTAGGTACCAAGAAAACTGACTCTGTCCTTGGTAAATCCAAACAAGTGAGCCCACTGGGACTGGGACTGGGACTGCCTCTGGGTGCCTGGCTTCTTGGATACCAAGTTCAGAGAGTTCCATCACCAAGGAAATGAGGTATGTCACATTCTTTGGAACTGAATGAGGTCACTGCCTTGGCAACCACTTTGTCCTAACAGTTGCTTCCAAGGGTAACATAAGATGGAGGTTGCCCCTACTTCCTGTGACACTTTCATAAGATAGAATGTATATCAACCATTGGCACCCTGGAACAGATCTCCACTCAGGCCTGGTTTGGTCCATCTTCTCTACAATAAGAAGAGAGAGATTCAGATTCAGACACATCCCTTCATCCTGACCAGGTTGTTTGCCATGGAAGATGACTTTTGCTCTCTCAGGTGCTTCATACCTGCCTACAACTTCTCCAGGTATCATTTGTGCATGGACATTTGAGGTTCTCAACAGGTGGAAGGTCCCCAACTTTCCTGTATTGTAAGAACCACTCTGACAGCTCTTTTGTCCATTTTGGTTTGGGATGCACACATGGAATTTTTCTTTAGATCCATCATGTGCTGTGAATCTAAGCCACAGCCTCACATAGGGCCGAGAGGCTGATTCAGAAACATCCATTTCCAAAGCAATTAAGCAAAGAGGCACAGGTAATGACCATCAATTTCCATTTGAAAACTATTTTCTGCAGGCTTCACAAAGTGTGGCCTGAGGCAAAGACCTTCCTGACATTCAGGGCAACAGAATAGGTAAGCAAAAGGCCCAAAGCAGGGTTTCTACACTGAGACTTTCTTGGGCATACTGATATCTGAGTTTTCTGAGATACTCACCATTCCCATCAGCTATCCAGTACATGGCCATGTCACAGAGATGGAGGTGGTACATATCTTGGACACAAAATCATGAGCGTATTCTGGAGAGTGTCCAGAATTCAGGAAGAAAACAGGAATTTAGAAAGATGGCAGGAGTTGCCCATCCATACGGCAACCTGCAGTATATTCATAAATTGCACAGGATGAATGCTTTGAAGCTTTCTCGTAGACAGGACACATCCATTGATGCATTCTCTTTTCTAATGTCTACAATCACGGACACAGTATGATATATAGACACAGAAACACTCACCTTGTCAAAGGACTTACTAGACACAGTCCACTCCAAAACAAACAAACCAGCTTTCCTAACTATTCTCAGAACATGAGACAAAACCACAAACTCACACTCACACCCAAAAAGTCACCTCCTTTCCCCAAGTAGGTCTGTGACTATCCGGAGTGTCCTCTGACTTGTGGGCCATACTATGTTCCCCAAAAATGGCGTGTCCTGTCTCCAATCTGGTCTCTTTGGCCAACTCTGTGAAGTTGTCAGGAGCGTATGGTGAGAAACTACCTGCTTTCTCTGGAAAGGCCAGTCTTCATAGTTTCCAGGCATTTGGCTGTCCTCACATCAGTAGGTACAAAGAAAGAGTGACTCTGTCTTGTTAAATCCAAACAAGTGAGCCCACTGGGACATGGAGTGGGTTTGACTCTGTGTGCCTGGTTTCCTGGATCCCAAGATCACAGACTTTCATTACCAAAACTGTAAGGTGATGTCACTTTCTTCAAGATCTGAATGAAGTCACTGCCTTGGAAACCACTTTGTTTTAACAGTTGCTTACATGGTTCCCAAAAGATGGAGGCTGCCTCTACTTGCTGTGACTCATTCATATGTTAGAATGGTATATCAACCATAGGCACAGGGGAACAGCTCTCCACACAGGCATGGTTTGGTCCATCTTCTCTACATTAGGAAGAGAGAGGCTAATTCAGACACATCCCATCAACCTGACCAGGTTGTTTGCCATGGAAGATGACTTTTGCTCTCTCATGTCCTTCATAGCTGCCTACATCTTTTCCAAGGATCATTTCAGCATGGACCTTTTAGGTTTTCAGCAGCTGGAAGATCGCCTATATTCCTGTATTGTAAGACCGACTCTGTCCCTGCTCTTCTGTAAAATTAGATTGAGGGAAAAGTGTATGGTTAGGGTTAATAACATGTTCAATTTGGGTTAGGAATCATTCTCTGGAATGAATATTTGTATTAGGAACCTGCGATATTTATAAGAATATATAGGTGAAATATAAGTATGAAAACAGAAATCTAGGTAAGTTTTGAAGCCCAGAAGGGCATTGGGCCCTTGATTGGGATACTTAGCATTGATTTATGTCCTGCACAGTTGTCTCAGTTAAATCAATATTCTATGGCATAGGACCTTCTAATTTGGATGATTGAATGTGGAAGAGAACATCCAGTCAAAAAGGGATATTCGGTAGGATTAGGAAAATAGTCGGTAGGTTTAGATAAAAGAGTGAGTATAGGATTTGGACCAAAAGTTCTTTAGCAATAGGGTTTCAGGTAGAGAGTGAATGTAAATTTCAGCACATGTGAAGAGTCAGTCACAATGATGAACTGGGTAAAATATGTAGGAAAGCAATATTTTGAAGATGTATAAATTAATTGGGGGTACAAATAGGTGTACCTTGTGCCTATGAATATAGAGATAATGCATGAATAGACCATACTGTGAATAAATAATATAACTGGTTCGAACTTTAAATAATGGATTGAATTGATTTCTGAAAATATACAGGAAACCTAATATTGATATACAATCATTCATTCCAAACAGTTATGCATCTAATGGTGATATTAGATTTACGGTTTATCATGAAAAGTGTGTGAGTTTTGCTTCAAAACTGATTATGAAATTAAAAAAAAAATGTGTTTGCAGAGAAGTCTCATGAAAAGACCAGTCAAGAAACCGGGAGGAATACATGTGTTCTGAAGCAGGAAATGATTAAAAGTGAAAAAATACCTATAAAGTTGTGAACTTGTGGATGAAATATATATCCTATGATGTGCAAAAACTGCAGAAATATTAATGTAGCAGTGTTGAATATAAATGAACGTCAAAATACACATCATGTCCCATAGGCATCTACTTGCATTGATGTTAAACTGGGTCAGATACTGTAGAATTATTAGGATTTGTATGCACCATTCACAGAAGTGAGTTGTCAGTACAAGGAAACAAATATGTATTTCAGGTGGATGAATATTTCCAAGAATAATCTTGAGAAAAGTTGATTATATTTCCTCATGCATGAACATGAATAAACGTATGAATGTAGAGAGTGTATATAAGACACATATATTTCATGTTTTGATAAATCAGGAGAGTATATATATATATATATATATATATATATATATATATATATATATACCAAAAAAACACACAGAGAAACATAAAAAAGTAGCAATATATGCCAAAAGAAATTTATAATGAAATATATAACATCTACTGATGCAAAAATATATACTTTACTGAACATGGAATTATGTATAATGTTGTTGTACTAGGAAGCTCACCCATAGGTTGAATTTTTAGTTCCAACAGAGTTTAAGAGGGGTAGTCTCTTCACACAATTTATATCTGCCGAGTCAGCAACCTCACAAAAATGTACGTGTGATACCAGGTAGGATTCTATATGTACATATAAAAATACATGTGCTGTATAGGCTACAGAGAAAGGGAGACAGGAATTCACATATTTGTTAATTTTAAAAACACATGAAAAACTATTCCAAATAAAAATTCACTAGATTTATAACACCTACCATTTATTATGCAAAAGAAAAGTTCAAAAATACACCATGCCTCCTCTGACCTGCTTGTATTTCTGTTCTATTTGGGTTATTTTTCTCCATCATATTAGGATTAGTAGTCAGAGTCTAGTAGGGTATGTGTTAGTGTCAGGGATTCAGTATTTTGAATGGAAAATAGGAAAAAGAATCCAATGTCTATCAAATATGTGCTACACAAAATATTTTCCCTCTCTCATCCAGAACAATGCCTTGACATTACCTTCGCCCCAAGTAAGCACAATTAGTGGAGAAGAGTTATAAAATCTGTGAATATATAACTGGAATGGAAAATGCTCATGAGTTCACAACCTTGGATGTGGTAGAGCAGTTTCCATAAGTAAGGGACAGGTTAAAAACTCCACAAACATGGAGCTCTGCTGGCCTAAAGTACTTCTTGATAAACTGCCTCTGAGGTTGGGCACTTGAAATATATGTTGTTTTCAGGAGCTTTAGCTTCCTTTGTCGTGAGACCATCAAAGCTGGGTCTGATTCTATGTGACCTGGAGGACATGGTTTCTTATTTTCTAATGAACATGAGGCAGCAGTGGTGAATTCTCTCTTTTAAGTAAAATGTGACCACTGTGTGCTAAGTCTCTCCCCATCTGGGCTGTGAAGCCATTTGGTCATCCTCCACTTTTTCATGGTTTTTCTTTCTCCTGCATTGGGAGTTTGGTATTTGCTTCACGAAATACAAGGAGTTCAAAAGGGACACAGTGCTGGATGGATTTCTGCCACATGTGGTGGGTCAGGGTCTGCAGGAGAATGCACCAACCAGGCTTCTATCCCACATAGCTTTTTCCCTTGTCTATTGCAACCAGATTCTTAACATTGCCATGAAACCTCTCCATATAACAAGACGCCCATACATATTAGTGTCTGCTGGCCTCACCATGTCTGTCACAAGCCATTTGGAAGCCAATGGCAAATCCATATGGCCACATCAGAGATGTATTATGACACACATACACACCACTGCTCTAGGCACACTACTCAGCAGGCACCAACTTACTGGCATGTCTGTTCTAGATCATTTTCATGAAACACAGTCAATCAAGGCACTGTCTAGTATACTCATGATAAACAACAGGACATCCAAAGGTTCTCCAGAGACATGTTGTATAGTTGGACTTGACATTTGCATTATATAAGGTAGGAGTTATAAATCTAGTCAAATTTTAATTGAAATATTCTCCATGTGTTTTTAAACTTAACAAATATGTGAATTCTTGTTTCCCTTTTCTGTAGCCTATTCACACATGTATATTTATATGCATATATAGAATCCTACCAGATATCACTCGTACATTTTTGTGAGATGGCTGTCTTGGCAGATACAAATTGTGAGAAGAGTTCACTCCTCCTAAATGCTGTTGGAAATGAAAATTCAACCTATAGGAGAGAGTCCTAGTAGAACAACATTATACATTAACTCATGTTCAGTAAAATAAATATTTTTGCATTTGTGGATGATACATATTTACTGATGAATTTCGATTGGCATTTATATTGGTACTTCTTAATGTCTGTGAGTGTTGTGTGTGTGTGTGTGTGTGTGTGTGTGTGTATATATATATATATATATATATATAGATATAGATATAGATATAGATATAGATATACTCTCCAAATTTTTCAAAATATGAAATATATGTGTCTAATATACACACTCTAAATTCATTCATGTTCATGTATGTGGATTTATAATCAACTTTACACAAGATTATAATCAGAAATATTCATCCACCTGAAAGACATATTTGTTTCCTAGTACTGAAAACTAACTTCAGTGAATGGTGCATACAAATCCTAATTATTCTACAGTAACTGACCTAGTCTAACATCAATGCAAGTAGACTCCAATGGGACATGATATGTAATTTGTCATTCATTTGTATTCGACACTGGTACATTATTGTTTCTTCAGTTTTTGCACATCACAGGATATATATTTCATGCACAAGTTCACAATAAATAAGCATTTGTTTCAACTTTAATCATCTTGCTTCAGAACACATGTATTGTCAGGGTTTCTTGACTGGTCTTTTCATGAGACTTCTTTCCAAACACATTATTTTGAATTTCCATAATCATTTTGAAGCAAAACTCACACACTTTTCATAATAAACCAAAACACTAATATTTCCATTAGATATATACCTGGTTGGAATGAGTGATTGTATATCAATATACGATTTCCTTTAATTTTTCAGATATCAGTTAATTCATTATTTAAAGTTCAAAAAAGTTATATTATATATTCACAGTATGGTCTATTCATGCTTTTTCTCTATGTTCCTAGACACTGGTACATTATTGTTTCTTCAGTTTTTGCACATCACAGGATATACATTTCATGCACAAGTTCACAATAAATAAGCATTTGTTTCAACTTTAATCATCTTGCTTCAGAACACATGTATTGTCAGGGTTTCTTGACTGGTCTTTTCATGAGACTTCTTTCCAAACACATTATTTTGAATTTCCATAATCATTTTGAAGCAAAACTCACACACTCTTCATAATAAACCAAAACACTAATATTTCCATTAGATATATACCTGGTTGGAATGAGTGATTGTATATCAATATACGATTTCCTTTAATTTTTCAGATATCAGTTAATTAATTATTTAAAGTTCAAAAAAGTTATATTATATATTCACAGTATGGTCTATTCATGCTTTTTCTCTATGTTCCTAGAAACAGGGTACACCTCTTTGTACCCCCGATTCTCATTTTACATCTTCAATATATTGCTCCCAGAAATGGTGAAAGAAATACTCATGTCACCTGATTATCACAGTAATATTCTGGACAAAAAATGGAAAGGTCACACTTATGATTGTACCAAAGCCTAAATGGAAAGTGATCATGGATTTCTAAAAACATCCATGTCCAGGTTGCCTAATGCTGTCAATTGTCAATCCTATTGGTGACTACATATTTGTTTTTTTCCTAATTTATATATTCAAACTCAACACTGTTGAAAATGTCTAATTCTATCACTCACTTTATACTTTGCCTGATTTCGTAATGTTTCTATTGATATCTGCTTTTCTACATATTTTCCCCAGTTCAACATAGTGACTGACTCTTCATATGTGCTGACATTTACATTCACTCTACAACCGAAAGTCTATTGCTAAAGAACTTTTGGTCCAAATCCTATAATCACTCTTCTTCCTAAACCTACCGACTATCTTCCTAATCCTACTGAATATCCCTTTTTGACTGGATGTTCTCTTCTAAATTCAATCATCCAATTTACAAGGTCCTATGCCATTGTATATCAAATTATCTGAGGCATCTTTGCAGAACATAATTCAAAGCTAAGTTTCCCAATCAAGGGCAAAACCCTTCTGGGCTTCAAATCATACCTAGATTTCTGTTTTCCTACTTACATTTCACCTCTATATTCTTGTAAATATTGCAGGTTCCCAATACCATTATTCATCACACAGAGTCACTCGTAATCCAAATCAAACCTGTTTTTAACCCCAAGTATACACTGTTCCCTCAATCATTTTACAGAAGAGCAGGGACAAAGTGGTTCTTACAATACAGGAAAGTTGGGGACCTTCCACCTGATGAGAACCTCAAATGTCCATGCACAAATGATACCTGGAGAAGTTGTAGGCAGGTATGAAGCACCTGAGAGAGCAAAAGTCATCTTCCATGGAAAACAACCTGGTCAGGATGAAGGGATGTGTCTGAATCTGAATCTCTCTCTTCTTATTGTAGAGAAGATGGACCAAACCAGGCCTGAGTGGCAAGCTGTTCCCGGGTGCCAATGGTTGATATACATTCTACCTTATGAACGTGTCACAGGAAGTAGGGGCAACCTCCATCTTATGTTACCCTTGGAAGCAACTGTAAGGACAAAGTGGTTGCCAAGGCAGTGACCTCATTCAGTTCCAAAGAATGTGACATACCTCATTTCCTTGGTGATGGAACTCTCTGAACTTGGTATCCAAGAAGCCAGGCACCCAGAGGCAGTCCCAGTCCCAGTCCCAGTGGGCTCACTTGTTTGGATTTACCAAGGACAGAGTCAGTTTTCTTGGTACCTAATGATGTGAGGATGGCCAAATGCCAGGAGAGCTCTGAAGATGGACCTTTCCTGAGAAAACAGGTAGTGGCTAACCACTTTTTCCTGACATCTTCACAGAGTTGGTCAAGGAAACAAGATCTGAGAGAAGACAGGCCATTTTGGGGGAACACAGTATGGCCCACCAGTCAGAGGACACTTCGGATACTCACAGACCTACTTGGGGAAAGGAGGTGCCTTTGTGGGAGTGGGTGTGGGTTTGTTGTTTTGTCTCATGTTCTGAGAATAGATAGGAAAGGTGGTTTGTTTGGTTTGGAGTGGACAGTTTCTAGTAAGTCATTTGACACGGCGAGTGTTTCTGTGTATCCCACTGTGTCCATTGTTGTAGACATTAGAAAAGAGAATGCATTAATGGATGTGTCCTGTCTAGTATAAATCTTCCCATAATTCATCCTGCCCAATATATGAATGGACTGCAGCTTGTCTTATCGATGTGCAACACCTGCTATCTTTCTAAGTTGTTGTTTTCTTCCTGAATTCTGGCCGCTCTCCAGAATAGGCTCATGGATTTGTGTCCAAAATATGTACCACCTCCAAGCTCTGTGACATGGCCATGTACTGGATAGCTGAAGAGAATGGCGAGCATCTCAGAAAACTCAGATATCAGTGTGACCAGGAAAGTCTCAGTGCAGAAACCAGCTTTGGGCCTTTTGCTTACATATTGTTGTGTTGCCCTGAATGTCAGGAAGGTCTTTGCCTCAGGCCACCCCTTTGTGAAGCCTGAAGAAAACAGTTTTCAAATGGAAATGAATGGGCCTCACCTGTGGCTCTTTGGTTAATTGCTTTGGAAAGGGATGTGTCTTTATCAGCCTCTTGGACCTGTGTGTGGCTGTGACTTAGATTCTCAGCACCTGATGGATCTTAAGAATGATCCCATGTGAGCTTCCAAAACCAAAATGGCAAAAAATTTCATTCATTGTGGATGAAGTCTCTTTCCTTCCTCTGTTAGGTTCCTGCACTCCATCAAATGAGAATAGGGATTCTTTGGGTCAAATGAGTTCTTCAAAGCCCTGCAGAGGTGCTTGTGTTTTCGCATGACTCTAAATCACCTAAAGAATCGATACCTAAAATCAGTAGGCCTCAAATTGGAGAAACACAGAAGTATTAACGGCAGGCTTATTTGTTCACTCCTGGTTCACAGAAACGGTGTCCAGGCTACCCTGACTTTAGGCAAATGAGGGGCAAACGAGCTGATTTTGGACACTGTCTTGGGCTGCGCCCCTCATGGAAACCTCCAGCCAGAGGTTAAAATGATTGACTATATGGAATAAGATAAGGGCCATGTGGGAGTGTTTTGGTTTTAATTTTGGTCATTTGTGTGGCATTGGAAAAAATGACTGGGTCCACGAGGGCTTGAACTCTGGTGTGATTCCCCGTAGACACTGGGTTTTTGGAACTGAACTCAGAGAAGCATTGCCATGAATTTTGTTGGGATTTTAAGAGGCCACGCATGAAAGTCGCTCTTGGAAACTTAGACCTAGGCCCCGGGTGGATTTCCACAGAGGCCTGGGAATCTCAGCAAGGATATCACATGATTTTGTTCTTAAAGAAATGGCAGCCATAGTTGAGAGTCAAAACACACATGGACCTCACATTGTAGACCTCAATGGGCCTGGCCTAATGTGACCTTTTTCCACTCTTTGGGAAGCGGTGCCTGTGAGAGTTCTCCAGAGATTTCATTGAAATGAGCTTCCTCACCATTTAATGTTTGCTGAATGAACTGAAACCCACAGTGCCTCCAACTTCATGCTTGAAAAATGGCTAGATAAATACCATGAAATTTTTGAAATTCCTATGACCAGGTGGCACTGGAGAAACATTGGATGTCCTGTTGCTGATCATGAGTATACCAGACAGTGCCTTGATTTACTGAGTTTCATGAAAATGGTGTAGAACAGAGATGCCAGTAAGTTGGAGCCTGCTGAGTAGTGGGTCTAGAGCCGTGGTGGGGAGGTGTTTGATAAAACATCCGTGGTAGGGCCATGTGGATCTACCATTGTATTCCAAATGGCTTGTAACTGACATGGTGCAGCCAGCAGACCCTTATATGTAAAGGCATCTTGTTATATGGAGAGTTTTCAGAGGAAAATTAAGAATCAGGTTGATATGGACAAGGGGGCAATGGGGTAAGCTGTGAGAGATAGGAGCCTAGTTGGTGCATTCTCTTGCAGACCCTGACCCACCACACGTGACAGAACTCCCTCCAGCACTGTGTCCCAGGTTAGCTACTAGTATTTCGTGAAACAAATACCAAACTCACAGTGCAGCAGCAAAAACACCACAAAAAGTGGAGGAGGACCAAATGGCTTCACAGTCCACACGGGGAGACACTTAGTCCCCAGTGGCCTCAGTTTACCTACAAAGAGAGGATTCAGCACTGCTTCATCTTGTTCATTGGAAAATAAGAAACCATGTCCTCCAGGTCACATAGATGCAGACCCAGCTTTGATGGTCTCACTACAGAGGAAGTCAAATCTCCTGAAAACAACATACATTTCAAGTGTGGAAGCTCAGAGGCAGTTTCTCAAAAAGTTTTTAGGTAAGCAGAGATCCATGTTTGTGGAGGGTTTACCCTGTCCCTTAGTTTTGGAATCTCCTCTACCACCTCCAAGGTTGTGAACTCCTGAGCATTTTCCATTCCAGATATGTATTCACTGATTTTGTAACTCTTCTCCTGTAATTGTGTCTTACTTGGGGTGAAGGTAATGTCAAGACATTGTTCTGGATGAGAGCGGGAGGATATTTGTGCAGCATATATTTACATACACATTGGATTCATTTTCCAATTTTCCATTCGAAATACTGAATCCCTGACACTAACCCATACCTAGTAGACTCAGACTATTCATCATAATATAATGGAGAAAATTAACCCAACACATTAGAAATACAAGTACTTCAGAGGAGACATGTTGTATAGTTGGACTTGACATTTGCATTATATAAGGTAGGAGTTATAAATCTAGTCAAATTTTAATTGAAATATTCTCCATGTGTTTTTAAACTTAACAAATATGTGAATTCTTGTTTCCCTTTTCTGTAGCCTATTCACACATGTATATTTATATGCATATATAGAATCCTACCAGGTATCACACGTACATTTTTGTGAGGTGGCTGTCTTGGCAGATACAAATTGTGAGAAGAGTTCACTCCTCCTAAATGCTGTTGGAAATGAAAATTCAACCTATAGGAGAGTGTCCTAGTAGAACAACATTATACATTAACTCATGTTCAGTAAAATAAATATTTTTGCATTTGTGGATGATACATATTTACTGATGAATTTCGATTGACATTTATATTGGTATTTTTAATGTCTGTGAGTTGTGTGTGTGTGTGTGTGTGTGTGTGTATAGATATAGATATAGATATAGATATACTCTCCAAATTTTTCAAAATATGAAATATATGTGTCTAATATACACTCTCTAAATTCATTCATGTTCATGTATGTGGATTTATAATCCACTTTTCACAAGATTATAGTCAGAAATATTCATCCACCTGAAATACATATTTGTTTCCTAGTACTGAAAACTAACTTCAGTGAATGGTGCATACAAATCCTAATTATTCTACAGTAACTGACCCTGTCTAACATCAACGCACGTAGACTCCTATGGGACATGATATGTAATTTGTCATTCATGTGTATTCGATACTGGTACATTATTGTTTCTTCAGTTTTTGCACATCACAGGATATACATTTCATCCAAAAGTTCACAAATTTATAAGCATTTGTTTCAACTTTAACCACTTCTTGCTTCAGAACACATGTATTGTCAGGGTTTCTTGACTGGTCTTTTCATGAAACTTCTTTCCAAACACATTATTTTGAATTTCCATAATCATTTTGAAGCAAAACTCACACACTCTTCATGATAAACCAAAACACAAATATTTCCATTACATATATACCTGGTTGGAATGAATGATTGTATATCAATATACGATTTCCTTTAATTTTTCAGATATCAGTTCAATTCATTATTTAAAGTTCAAAAAAGTTATATTATTTATTCACAGTATGGTCTATTCATGCTTTCTCTCTATGTTCCTAGAAACAGGGTACACCTCTTTGTACCCCCGATTCTCATTTTACATCTTCAATATATTGCTCCCAGAAATGGTGAAAGAAATACTCATGTCACCTCATTATCACAGTAATATTCTGGACAAAAAATGGAAAGGTCACACTTATGATTGTACCAAAGCCTAAATGGAAAGTGAACATGGATTTCTATAAACATCCATGTCCAGGTTGCCTAATGCTGTCAATTGTCAATCCTATTGGTGACTACATATTTGTTTTTTTCCTAATTTATATATTCAAACTCATCCCTGTTGAAAATGTCTAATTCTATCACTCACTTTATACTGTGCATGATTTCGTAATGTTTCTATTGATATCTGCTTTTCTACATATTTTCCCCAGTTCAACATAGTGACTGACTCTTCATATGTGCTGACATTTACATTCACTCAACAACCGAAAGTCTATTGCTAAAGAACTTTTGGCCCAAATCTTATACTCACTCTTCTTCCTAAACCTACCGACTATCTTCCTAATCCTACTGGATATCCCTTTTTGAATGGATGTTCTCTTCTAAATTCAATCATCCAATGTACAAGGTCCTATGCCATTGTATATCGAATTATATGAGGCATCTTTGCAGAACATCATTCAAAGCTAAGTATCCCAATCAAGGGCAAAACGCTTCTGGGCTTCAAATCATACCTAGATTTTTGTTTTCCTACTTATATTTCACCTCTATATTCTTGTAAATATTGCAGGTTCCCAATACCATTATTCATCACACAGAGTCACTCGTAACCCAAATCAAACCTGTTTTTAACCCCAAGTATACACTGTTCCCTCAATCATTTTACAGAAGAGCAGGGACAGAGTGGTTCTTACAATACAGGAAAGTTGGGGACCTTCCACCTGATGAGAACCTCAAATGTTCATGCACAAATGATACCTGGAGAAGTTGTAGGCAGGTATGAAGCACCTGAGAGAGCAAAAGTCATCTTCCATGGCAAACAACCTGGTCAGGATGAAGGGATGTGTCTGAATCTGAATCTCTCTATTCTTCTTGTAGAGAAGATGGACCAAACCAGGCCTGAGTGGAGAGCTGTTCCCGGGTGCCAATGGTGATATACATTCTACCTTATGAAAGTGTCACAGGAAGTGGGGGCAACCTCCATCTTATGTTACCCTTGGAAGCAACTGTTAGGACAAAGTGGTTGCCAAGGCAGTGACCTCATTCAGTTCCAAAGAATGTGACATACCTCATTTCCTTGGTGATGGAACTTTCTGAACTTGGTATCCAAGAAGCCAGGCACCCAGAGGCAGTCCCAGTCCCAGTCCCAGTGGGCTCACTTGTTTGGATTTACCAAGAACAGAGTCAGTTTTCTTGGTACCTAATGATGTGAGGACGGCCAAATGCCAGGAGAGCTCTGAAGATGGACCTTTCCTGAGAAAAGAGGTAGTGGCTAACCACTTTTTTCTGACATCTTCACAGAGTTATTCAAGGAAACAAGATCTGAGAGAAGACAGGCCATTTTGGGGTAACATAGTATGGCCCACCAGTCAGAGGACACTCCGGATAGTCACAGACCTACTTGGGGGAAGGAGGTGCGTTTGTGGGAGTGGGTGTGGGTTTGTTGTTTTGTCTCATGTTCTGAGAATAGATAGGAAAGGCGGTTTGTTTGGTTTGGAGTGGACAGTTTCTAGTAAGTCATTTGACACGGCGAGTGTTTCTGTTTCTGTGTATCCCACAGTGTCCGTTGTTGTAGACATTAGAAAAGAGAATGCATTAATGCATGTGTCCTGTCTAGTATAAATCATCCCATAATTCATCCTGCCCAGTATATGAATGGACTGCAGCTTGTCTTATCGATGTGCAACACCTGCTATCTTTCTAAGTTGTTGTTTTCTTCCTGAATTCTGGCCACTCTCCAGAATAGGCTCATGGATTTGTGTCCAAAATATGTACCACCTCCAAGCTCTGTGATATGGCCATATACTGGATAGCTGAAGAGAATGGCGAGCATCTCAGAAAACTCAGATATCAGTGTGACCAGGAAAGTCTCAGTGCAGAAACCCTGCTTTGGGCCTTTTGCTTACTTATTGTTGTGTTGCACTGAATGTCAGGAAGGTCTTTGCCTCAGGCCACCCCTTTGTGAAGCCTGAAGAAAACAGTTTTCAAATGGAAATGAATGGGCCTCACCTGTGGCTCTTTGCTTAATTGCTTTGGAAAGGGATGTGTCTTTATCAGACTCTTGGACCTGTGTGTGGCTGTGACTTAGATTCTCAGCACCTGATGGATCTTAAGAATGATCCCATGTGAGCTTCCAAAACCAAAATGGCAAAAAATTTCATTCATTGTGGATGAAGTCTCTTTCCTTCCTCTGTTAGGTTCCTGCACTCCATCAAATGAGAATAGGGATTCTTTGGGTCAAATGAGTTCTTCAAAGCCCTGCAGAGGTGCTTGTGTTTTCGCATGACTCTAAATCACCTAAATAATCGATACCTAAAATCAGTAGGCCTCAAATTGGAGAAACACAGAAGTATTAACGGCAGGCTTATTTGTTCACTCCTGGTTCACAGAAACGGTGTCCAGGCTACCCTGACTTTAGGCAAATGAGGGGCAAACGAGCTGATTTTGGACACTGTCTTGGGCTGCGCCCCTCATGGAAACCTCCAGCCAGAGGTTAAAATGATTGACTATATGGAATAAGATGAGGGCCATGTGGGAGTGTTTTGGTTTTAATTTTGGTCATTTGTGTGGCATTTGAAAAAATGACTGGGTCCACGAGGGCTTGAACTCTGGTGTGATTCCCCGTAGACACTGGGTTTTTGGAACTGAACTCAGAGAAGCATTGCCATGAATTTTGTTGGAATTTTAAGAGGCCACGCATGAAAGTCGCTCTTGGAAACTTAGACCTAGGCCCCGGGTGGATTTCCACAGAGGCCTGGGAATCTCAGCAAGGATATCACATGATTTTGTTCTTAAAGAAATGGCAGCCATAGTTGAGAGTCAAAACACACATGGACCTCACATTGTAGACCTCAATGGGCCTGGCCTAATGTGACCTTTTTCCACTCTTTGGGAAGCCGTGCCTGTGAGAGTTCTCCAGAGATTTCATTGAAATGAGCTTCCTCACCATTTAATGTTTGCTGAATGAACTGAAACCCACAGTGCCTCCAACTTCATGCTTGAAAAATGGCTAGATAAATACCATGAAATTTTTGAAATTCCTATGACCAGGTGGCACTGGAGAAACATTGGATGTCCTGTTGCTCATCATGAGTATACCAGACAGTGCCTTGATTTACTGAGTTTCATGAAAATGGTGTAGAACAGAGATACCAGTAAGTTGGAGCCTGCTGAGTAGTGGGTCTAGAGCAGTGGTGGGGAGGTGTTTGATAAAACATCCGTGGTAGGGCCATGTGGATCTACCATTGAATTCCAAATGGATTGTAACTGACATGTTGCAGCCAGCAGACCCTTATATGTAAAGGCATCTTGTTATATGGAGAGTTTTCAGAGGACAATTAAGAATCAGGTTGATATGGACAAGGGGGCAATGGGGCAAGCTGTGAGAGATAGGAGCCTAGTTGGTGCATTCTCTTGCAGACCCTGACCCACCACACGTGACAGAACTCCCTCCAGCACTGTGTCCCAGTTTAGCTCCTAGTATTTCGTGAAACAAATACCAAACTCACAGTGCAGCAGCAAAAACACCACAAATTGGAGGAGGACCAAATGGCATCACAGTCCACACGGGGAGACAATTAGTCCCCAGTGGCCTCAGTTTACCTACAAAGAGAGGATTCAGCACTGCTTCATCTTGTTCATTGGAAAATAAGAGACCATGTCCTCCAGGTCACATAGATGCAGACCCAGCTTTGATGGTCTCACTACAGAGGAAGCCAAATCTCCTGAAAACTACATATATTTCAAGTGTGGAAGCTCAGAGGCAGTTTCTCAAAAAGTTTTTAGGCCAGCAGAGCTCCATGTTTGTGGAGTGTTTACCCTGTCCCTTTGTTTTGGAAACTCCTCTACCACCTCCAAGTTTGTGAACTCCTGAGCATTTTCCATTCCAGATATGTATTCACTGATTTTGTAACTCTTCTCGTCTAATTGTGTCTTACTTGGGGTGAAGGTAATGTCAAGGCATTGTTCTGGATGAGAGCGGGAGGATATTTGTGCAGCATATATTTACATACACATTGGATTCATTTTCCAATTTTCCATTCGAAATACTGAATCCCTGACACTAACCCATACCTAGTAGTCTCAGACTATTCATCCTAATATAATGGAGAAAATTAACCCAACACAATGGAAATACAAGCACTTCAGAGGAGATATGTTGTATAGTTGGACTTGACATATGCATTATATAAGGTAGGAGTTATAAATCTAGTCAAAATTTAAGTGAAATATTCTCCATGTGTTTTTAAACTTAACAAATATGTGAATTCTTGTTTCCCTTTTCTGTAGCCTATTCACACATGTATATTTATATGCATATATAGAATCCTACCAGGTATCACACGTACATTTTTGTGAGGTGGCTGTCTTGGCAGATACAAATTGTGAGAAGAGTTCACTCCTCCTAAATGCTGTTGGAAATGAAAATTCAACCTATAGGAGAGCGTCCTAGTAGAACAACATTATACATTAACTCATGTTCAGTAAAATAAATATTTTTGCATTTGTGGATGATATATATTTACTGATGAATTTCGATTGGCATTTATAATGGTACTTTTTAATGTCTGTGAGTGTTGTGTGTGTGTTTGTGTGTGTGTGTGTATAGATGTAGATATAGATATAGATATACTCTCCAAATTTTTCAACATATGAAATATATGTGTCTAATATACACTCTCTAAATTCATTCATGTTCATGTATGTGGATTTAATAGATATAGATATACTCTCCAAATTTTTCAACATATGAAATATATGTGTCTAATATACACTCTCTAAATTCATTCATGTTCATGTATGTGGATTTATAATCCACTTTTCACAAGAATATAATCAGAAATATTCATCCACCTGAAATGCATATTTGTTTCCTAGTACTGAAAACTAACTTCAGTGAATGGTGCATACAAATCCTAATTATTCTACAGTAACTGACCCAGTCTAACATCAATGCAAGTAGAATCCTATGAGACATGATATGTAATTTGTCATTCATTTGTATTCGACACTGGTACATTATTATTTCTTCAGTTCTTGTACATCATAAGATATACATTTTCCAAGGCAGTGACCTCATTCAGTTTTAAAGAATGTGACATACCTCATTTCCTTGGTGATGGAACTCTCTGAACTTTGTATCCAAGGAGCCAGGCACCCAGAGGCAGTTTCAGTCCCAGTCCCAGTGGGCTCACTTGTTTGGATTTAGCAAGGATAGAGTCAGTCATTCTTAGTACCTACTGAAGTGAGGATTACCAAATGCCTGGAGAGCTCTGAAGAGGGAACTTTCCTGAGAAAGCAGGTAGTAGCTCTCCATTTTTTCCTTACAACTTTACAGAGTTCGCCAAGGAAAACAGATCTGACAGAGGACAGGCCATTTCGGAATAACAGAGTATGGCCACCAGTCAGAGGACACTCTGGTTAATCACACACCTACTTGGGGAAGGAGGTGCCTTTTTGGGAGTGGGTGTGGGTTTGTGGTTTGTCTCATGTTCTGAAAATAGGTAGGAATGGCAGTTTGTTTGTTTTGGAGTGAACTGTTTCTGGTAAGTCGTTTGAAGAGGTGAGTTTTTCCATGTCTGTGTATCCCACTGTGCCTGTGGTAGTAGACATGAGAAATGAGAATGCAGCAATGGATGTGTCATGTCTAGTATAAAGCTTCCCAGCATTCATCCTGCCCAATTTATTAATGGAGTGTGGCTTGCCTTATGCACGGGCAACACCTAATACCTTCCTAAGTCCCTGTTTTCTTCCTGAATTCTGGCCACTCTCTAGAATAGGCTCATGGTTATGTGTCCAAGATATGTACCAAATCCAAGGTCTTTGACATGCCCATGTACTGGATACCTGAATGGAATGGCCCGCATCTCAGAAAACTCAGATATCAGTGTGATCAGGAAAGTCTCAGTGGAGATACCCTGCTTTGGGCCTTTTGCTTACCTATTGTTGTGTTGCCCTGAATATCAGAAAGGTCTTTGTCTCATGCATCCCTTTGTTAAGCCTGAAGAAAACAGTTTTCAAATGGAAATGAATGTGCATCACCTCTGGCTCTTTGCTTAATTTCATTGGAAAAGGATGTGTCTGATTCAGGCCCTTTGCCCTGTTTTAGGCTGTGACTTAGATTCTCAGCACCTGATGGATGTAAAGAAAGATCCCATATGTGCATCTAAACCAAAATGGAAAAACGTTCAATCAATGTGCATGAATTATATTGCCTTCCTTTGTTAGGTTTCTGAAATCCATCATGTCAGAATAGGGATCCTTTTGGTGAAATGAGTTCTTCAAATCTCTGCCGAGGTGCTTGGCTTTTCTCATGACTCCAATTCACAAAAAGAATCTAGACCCCACAGTCAGAGAGCCTCAAATTGGAGAAGCGAAGCAGTATTAAGGACAGGCCTATTTGATCACTCCTGGTTCACAGGAAGGGTGTCCAAGCCACCCTGACATTCGGCAAATGAGCGGCAAGGGAGCTTATATTGGACACTGTCTGGTGATGTGCCTCTCATGAAAACCTCCATCCAGGTGTTATGATGAGTATCTTTATGGTAGAAGATGAGGGCCATGTAGGAGTGTTTTGGTTATAATTGTGGTCATTTGTGTGGCAGTTGGAAGAGATGACTGGGTCCACCTGGGCATGAATTCTGCTGTGATTCCCCTTAGAGACTGAGTTCTGGAACTGACCTCAGAGAAGTATTGACATGAATTGTGTTGGGATTTTAGGAGGCCAGGAATGAGAGTTGCCATTGGAACCTGGGATCAAGGCCCAGAGTGGCTTTCCACAGAACACTGGGAATCACAGCCAGGATATTACATGATTTTATTCTGAAAGACTTGGCAGGCATAATTGAGATTCAAAACACACTTGGACCTCGCTTTGTAGACCTCAATGGGCCTGACTTCATGTGACTTTTTGGCCACTCTTTGGGTAGACTTGCCTGTGAGAGTGCTCCAGAGATTTCCCTGAAATTAGCTTCCTCACCATTTAATGGTTCCTGAATGAATTGAAACCAACATTGCCTCCAAATGCATCTGTGAAAAAATGCTAGATAATTACCATGAAATTTTAGAAATTCCGATGACCAGCTGGCACTGGAGGACCTTTGATGTCCTGTTGATGATCATGAGTATAACAGACAGGGCCTTGATTGACTGGGTTTCATGAAAATGGTGTAGAACAGAGATGCCAGTAAGTTGGGGCCTGGTAAGTAGTGGGCCTAGAGCTGTGTTATGCAAATGTGTGATAAAACATCTGTGGTGGGGCCATGTGGATCTTCCATTGGCTTCCAAATGGCTGTGACTGACATGGTGCAACCATCACACCCATATATGTAAAGGCATATTTTTATATGGAGACGTTTCAGGGCAATGTTCAGTATCATGTTGCTATTGTCAAGGGGGCAAGCTACTTGAGATAGAACCCTGGTTGGTGCATTCTCCTGGAGACCCTGCCAACCACACCTGACAGAACTCCCTTCAGCACTGTGTCCCATTTGAACTCGTTGTATTTCATGAAGCAAATACCAAACTCCCAGTGCAGCAGCAAGAAACACCACGAAAATTGGAGGATGACCATTGGTTTCACAGTCCACACGGGAAGACCCTTAGCCCTCAGTGGCCACAGTTTACCTACAAAAAGAGAATTCATCACTGCTGCCTCATTTTTATTTGAAAATAAGTAACCATTTCCTCCAGGTCACATAGATGCTGATCCAGCTTTGATGGTTTCACTACAAATAAAGCTAAAGCTCCTGACAACAACATATATTTCAAGTGCCCAACCTCAGAGGCAGATTCTCAAAAAGTCTTTTGGCCAGCAGAGCTCCATGTTTGTGGAGTGTTTACCCTGTCTCTTACTTTTGGAAACTCCTCTACCACCTCCAAAGATGTGAAATCTGGAGAATTTTCCATTCTAGATATGTATTCACAGATTTTCTAACTCTTCTCCTCTAATTGTGTCTTACTTGGGGCGAAGGTAATGTCAAGGCATTGTTCTGGAGGAGAGTGGGAAGATTTTTCCGTAGCATATATTTGCATACACATTGGATTCAGTGTCCTATTTTCAATTCAAAATACTGAATACCTGACTCTAACCCATACCCTACCAGACTCTGATTACTAATCCTAATATGATGGAGAAAAATAACCCATAAAGAATAGAAATACAAGCAGTTCAGAGTAGGCATGGTGTATAGATGGACTTGCCTTTTGCATGATACAGAGTTGGAGTTATAAATCTAGTCAATTGTTTGTTGAAATAGTTGTCCTTGTATTTTTAAGGTTAACAAATATGTGAATTCCTGTCTCCCTTTCTCTGTATTCTTATATGCACATATAGATTCCTATCTGGTACCACACGTACATTCTTGTGAGGTGGCTGACTTGGCAGATACAAATTGTTAGAAGAGATCACTCCTACTAAACCCTGTTGGAACTGAATATTCAACCTATGGGTGAGCTTGCTAGTTGAACAGCATTATACATAAATCCATGTTCAGTAAAATGAATATTTTTAGATCTGTGGATGGTATATATTTTATAATGAATTTTGATTGACATATATATTGCTACTTTTTGTCTGTGTGTGTGTTTTATGTATATGTATACATATGTGTATATATATATATATATATATATATATATATATATATATATATATACACTCTCCAGATTTTTCAAAATATGAAATATATGTGTCTTATATTCACTCCCTAAATTCATTAATGTTCATGTATGTGGATTTATAATCAACTATTCACAAGATTATTCTCAGAAATATTCATCCACCTGAAATTTGCCCAATGCTCTCAAATGTCAATCCTATTTGTGACTTCATATTTGTTTCTTCCTAAGATTATATATTTAAACTCAACCCTGTTCAAAATGTCTAATCCTATCACTCACTTTATACTCTGCCTGATTTTGTAATGTCTATATTGATATATGCTTTCCTACATATTTTCCCCAGTTCATCATTGTGACTGACTCTTCACCTGTGCTGACATTTACATTCACTCTCTAATCGAAATCCTATTGCTAAGAAACTTTTGTTCCAAATCTTATACTCACCCTTCTTCCTAAACTTATTGACTATCTTCCTAATGCTACAGACTATCCCTTTTTGACTGGATGTTCTCTTCTACATTTAATCATCCAAGTAAATGTGGTGCGAGCTTCAGAGGAGGAGACTACGAACAGACTATCTCATGCAACATCAAAGGGTTTATTGGGTGTCCAGCATGCTGGGGTTCAGAGCTCACCTGAATAGAGCAGATAGCCCTGAGAATAGCTGAAGTAGAGCTTATATACTTTCCCTGGAGAGGGAAGGGAGGGAATTGTATTGATGGGTCAGGGCGAGTGGGCGGTTTGCATGCAACTGGGAGAGGGAGTACATTCTGCAATTTGGCAGCTGGGGATAGAACATTCTGGGAACAAGATTTGCAAACATTTCTCAAGATTTCAACAGTGTTCTGTTAAGCATACAGAAAAACAAGATGTGACAAGTACCTATTTTATTAATATTTCATTCCCCACTTCTTCTTCTGGCTAATTTTAATCATAAAAATGATCATTGGAGGGTGTCACATTCAATGTCTGCTAGTGGGGTATTACCATAAGTTTAACTCCTCCAATTTGAGCCTGGAGAAAAGACATTACACGGTTGAGCAAACAGGGTTTTATAGTTAGCAATAATATGAGGATTATTATTGGACCGGCCAGGGTTGATAAAAACGTAGTTAACCAGGGGGACTGTGTGAACCAAGACTCAAGCCACCCTTTTTGGGCCTCTCTCACTTGTTGATGCTCTTCAAGGTGTCTTTTAAATTTACTCATAGATTTTATTACGACTCCAGTATAGTCAGCATAAAAACAACATTCTTCCCTCAATGCAGCACAAAGGCCCCCTTCTCTAATGAAGAGGAGGTCCAACCCTCAATTGTTCTGTAAAACAACTTCAGAGAGAGAGGTTAAAGTTTCATGCAGAGCCCTGAAGGAGGTTTCTAATATCTTACTTTTGCTCTATTGCTGCTTCTAATTGGGTCATCTTTTGTGTCCCATGGACAATGCCACTGGTTCCTCTGCCCACCCATGCAGCAACTCCTATTCCTAATAGGATGGCTAAAGTGAGGGATATATGTTCCCAGTGGAACCGGTTGTATGCCCCCCCCCTATTTGATCTTCAAATGAACCTGCGTCATGATAGAGCACTCTCGGAAACATCTGCACCAATACACAATTTATCACATATCTTGATCATTTCATGAAAACATAAACGATGTTTAAGTATATAGAATTATGCTGTTGTAGGCACTGACAAAGCAAGGCACCTAAGATAGCACTCAAGAGAGGGAAACAGTCCTATTTGGTTGCAACCGGATTCAGAGGGCATTGCTTCTATTGTAATCAATTAATCCCCTGAAACTCAAGTTTAGGTAGTTTCAGAATTTTGTACCCAACATATAAGGGATGGGGCTCAGAAGTTCACAGTCTTCAGAAGTTTGAAAAAGCAGTATTTGTTTCTGTTTTTCCTTCTGTTCTGGGCAAGTTAACTTTTCAAGGACACCTGGGAGGAGGAGAGCTTTTTCTTCCCTTTCTTATTTTCCCCCTGACAGCTGTTACCATGGAGCCCGGTTGGTAATTTCTTTATCTTAGAAATGTAGCCATCTCTGTGAAGCCCCAGCTGAAGGCCAGAGGACTTGTTCACATATTTTGTGAAAAACTACTTAGGGTTGTCTAGCTTAGAAGTACTGAGATTTTTAGCCAGTGGCCAAGTAGAACAGGGCAATACGAAAGAGAATGTTTATCTACATTAAAGTCTTTATTGGGACTGTTTGGCTGAAAGTTCAAAACTCAGCCATGGTGAAGAGTTCTGAAGAAGGTCATTTAAGACTTTTCTGTGGGCCTGGTACAGAGGGGGAAAGACGGGGAAGGTGGGGCTGAGAGCACCTCCGAGGATCTGAGAATGAGGGAAAAGAGAGATGTAAAAGAATAATGTGAAAGGGTATTGGGAATTTCCTAGCAGCAAACTTGAGCAGTAGATCAGGTAGAGCAGAGTGAAAGACGGGAGTGAGGATCCCTAAATCCTGTGAGGGACTTTAAATTTTAGTAACCTGTTTTCAGTGATGACAAAGCAACTTTAAAGGCCAATTATATTACATCTTGGATAAGGGTCTCAGGGCTCTCCTCAGCTCGTTTGAGCATTGGGTTAGCTGGTAAGAGGACCTGGTGGGACCCGGTGAGGGCACTGACAGGAGATGAGAGGAATGAGTCGGTGGAGCGGTAACTATGTACCTGCTACCTCAGCAAGGGGGCGATGGTCTGAGAACTGGTGGAGCTTTGGGTTTCTGATCTAGTTATTGGAGGGGAGAAATCAAGTTGCTGAGATGGGAGTGACATCAGAGGGTCTGGAGCAGAAGGCTGAGGATAATGATCTATTGGAGAAGCATAGTTCAGGATGTGAGTGAGGGAGGGAAAAGGCTTCCACATAGGGGAATTTCCTTTCACTCTTTTGAGCACTTGCAGAAGTTAAAAAGGTCACGCAAAATTTGAGGATCTAGAGACCCCTCTGGGTGCCATAGTTTTTGGTTGTCTAATTGGTAATGTGGCCAATGCTGTGTACTGAATTTGATGAAGAATTGGGGTTCCATCAGGCAGCCCCTGTATGGACACATTCCCATGACATACAGAAAAAGTCGGCTTGTCCCCCACACAGCCATTACTCTTTGTGGCTTTGATAGTCTGCCAGGCAAACTTAGTAATCTAGACTAGCCAACCTGCATCTGGCTCGCGTGTCCCTACATCCATAATGTTTGTTTCCATTATCTATGGTACAGAAGGGATTTAATGGTATTTTAGTGGGATCCTCTTCATCAGGGATATCACAATAGGAAATACCTATAGCCAGCTAACAAATGTCTGGGTGGAGAGATGGCCACCAGGTCCCTAAGGGGGCTGTATGCGAGATAGACCATACTTCTTTTCCAGTAGGATTTGTGATCAGCCATCACTGCTTAATGGGCTGATGAGCCCTGAGACCCACAGATATACTCTCCAAGGGGAGAGTATATAACCTTATTCACATTGCGAATACACAATTTGAAACTGTTACCAGTCTTTTTCAGTTTCCAGAAAGATTCTGTACAGGGAGCAGGCTTGAGATGAGAGGCATGGATCCAGGAAGTGATTCTGTTTACGTTTACCACTGTAGGTGTTATAATAGCACCTGGTATGGTCCTTTTCAGTGGGGTACCAGGGATGACACCTGATATCATCTTACATAGATGAAATCTCTTACTTGATATGGATGTGGAATCCCCTGGTTCCCAGTTGGGTAGGCAGTGGCCAGCTGTTTTCACAGGTATTACTGAGTTCTTTCAAGATCTTTAAGTCTGTCAAGCAAGGGGGTGTGGAAAGGATCTTTAGGTCTTACAGTTGGGCTTAGGTCCCCTATTGGAGGAGGGCCACCATAAAGAATTTCACACGTGGTAAGGTTACTCAAAGAAACAAAGGGATTTTTTCTTGCATGAAACATTGCATAAGGCAGGAGCATAGTCCAATCTTATGCTGGTCTCTAAGCTTAATTTCGTCAAGGTCTCTTTAATGGTTCTATTCATTCTTTCTACTTGTCTTGAACTCTGTGGTCTATAAGCACAATTTAACTTCCAATTAACCCCCAGGTTCCTGGCTAACCCCTGACTTACCTGGGCCATGAACATCGGTCCATTGTCAGATCCTATTACCGGCTTAGCTTCCTCCAATGGTAGAGAGACTTAGTCAGCAGCAGCGGAATCACTTAGAGTGTGTTGTGTGTTAGGGGACGAGGGCAGGGGATAAGGAGGGGGATAAGAGTTCAGTAGAGTCAAATCTGTGACTCAGGGAGAACAGAGGGTGGAGGAGGAGGAGGTTGAGAGGGTTTGAGAGATCATGGGGGAAGGAGTAGGAGCAGAGGTAGGGGCAAGGAAAGGCTTCACCCATGGAGGAGGAGATTTGCAGAGGTCCTGCCAAGTTAAGATATATGGCTGTTGATCCGGATGGCTATGTGGCGTTGGCTGAAAGACAATACCTCTGACTTTTTAAATTAGTGGGAAGTAGAAAAATCCTTCTAGGGGCCATGCGACTCCAAAGATGGGCCATTCTGAGGCACAGAGATTCTGCCAGGTCCAGCGTTTTACTAAAAAAAGAAAGATTCTGAGTCCTTAAGCGAACTTTGGTCCAGTGATCAAGGGTCAGGGACAGAGGCATTGACGTGCTCTGTTCCATAATGAAAGTTCCACAAACAGTAAAAGCAAGGACACACGACACAGATAAGACAAGACCATAAAGACAGGCAATGAACGTCCAACACTGAGACCAGGAATGAGTAGCCGGCAAAACCCAATGGTATGGCAATAACGAATCTAAAAGAAAATATCACTGAGTCGAGAAGACTATTGTTCCTTGATTTCCCGAGTTCTCTGCGGGGTCCTCCAGAGAGGTGCCCTTTGTCTCTGTGACATGTCTCTCAGCCACCGTCGGAGAGAGCCCAGGCTCTTCATCGCCAGCAATTTTGCCAAGCCCTAACAAGAAACCTGAAACCAGAAAGAGGCGCCTTACTTGCTCCGAGAGGAGCCCGTTGGGGTCTCTCGTCCGCCACTGCTGGAACTCTGTGGAACCTCAATATGTAAAGGTCAGGCGAGTGTCAGAGGAAGATACTACCAAGAGACTGTCTCATGCAACAGCAAAGGGTTTATTTGTGGTCCAGCATGCTGGAGCTCAGAGCTAAATTAAATAGAGCAGAGACCTCTGAGAACAGCTTAAGCAGAGCTTATATACTTTCCTTGGAGAGGGAAGAGAGGGAAGTTTAGTGATGGGTAAGGGCGAGTGGGCGGTTTGCATGACACCGAGTGAGGGAGTACATTCTGCAGTTCGGATGTTGAGAACAGTACATTCTAGAACAAGATTAGCAAACATTTTTCAAGATTTCAAAAGTGTTTTGTTAAGCATACAGAAAAACAGGAAGTGACAAGTACCTATTTTATTAATTTTATTAACCTTTCACTACCGACTATGCCTTTTTGACTTGATGTTCCTTCTACATTAATTCATGCAACGTACAAGGTGCTATGCCAATGTATATCGATTTATCTGAGACAACTCTGCAGAACGTAATTCAACACCACGTATCCCTATCAAGGGCCCAATGCCCTTCTGGGCTTCAAATCAGACTTAGATTTCTTTTTTCATACATATATTTCACCGATATATTCTTCTACACATAGCAAGTTCTCAATACGATCATTCATCCAGCAAAATGATTTCTAACCCAAATCGAGCATGTTTTTAACCATAACCGGACACTGTTCCCTCAATCTAACTTTACAGAAGAGCAGGGAAGGAGTTGCTATTACAATACAGAAATGTAGAAAAACTTCCACCTGCTGAGAACCTCAAAGGTCCATGCAGAAATGATCCCTGGAGAAGATGTAGGAAGCAATAAAGGACCTGAGAGACCAAAAGTCATCTTCCATGGCAAACAACCCTGTCAGGATAAAAGGTTGTGTCTGAATCAGATTTTTTTTTAATGTAGAGATCATGGACCAAACCAGGCCTGTGTGGAGATCTATTCCTGGGTGCCTTTGGTTGATATACCATTCTAACTTGTGAAAATGTGACAGGAAGTAGGGGCAGCCTCAATCTCTTGGGACCCTTGGAAGCAACAGTTAGGACAAAGTGGCTGCCAAGACAGTGCCCTCATTCAGTTCAGGAAGGAAGTGACCTCACCTCACTTTCTTGGTGATGGAACTCTCTGAACATGGGATCCAGGAAGCCAGGCACACAGAGCCAATCCCAGTCCCAGTCCCAGTGGTCTCACTTGTTTGGATTTACCAAGGACAGGGTCAGTATTTTTTGGTACCTACAGATGTGAGGAAGGCCAAATGCCCGGAAAGCTCGGATGCAGGGTTTTTCATGAGAAAGCAGGTAGTTGCTCACCGTTGGCTCCTAAGAAGTTCACAGAGTTGGCCAAGGAGACAAGATCTGAGACAGGAAAGGCCATTTTGGGGGAACATATTATGGCCCACAAGTCAGAGGACACTCTGGATAGTCACAGACCTACTTAGGGGAAGGAGGTGCCTTTGTGGGTGTGGTTGTGTGTTTGTGGTTTTGTCTCATTTTCTGAGAATAGGTAGGACAGTCGGTTTGTTTCATTTGAAGTGGACTGTTTCTAGTAAGTCTTTTCACAGGGAGAGTGTTTCTATGTCTGTGTATTCCACTGTTTCCGTGGTTGTAGACATTAGAAAACAGAATTCATCAATGGATGTGTCGTGTCTAGTAGAAAGCTTCTCAGCATTCATATTGCCCCGTTTATGAATGGACTGTAGCTTGCCTTGTCGATGAGCAACACCTGCTACCTTCCTAAGTTTCTATTTTCGTCCTGAATTCCGGCCAATCTCAAGAATAGGCCCATGGTTTTGTGTCCAAGATATGTAGCACCTCCAAGCTCTGTGACATGGCCATGTACTGGATAGCTGTAGGTGATGGCGAGCATCTCAGAAAACTCAGATATCAGTGTGACCAGGAAAGTCTCAGAAGAGAAATCCTGCTTTGGGCCTTTTGCTTACCTATTGTTCTGTTGCCCTGAATGTCAGGAAGGTCTTTGCCTCAGACCACCCCTTTGTGAAGCCTGAAGAAAACAGTTTTCAAATGGAAATGAATGGGCATACTTGTGGCACTTTCCTTAATTGCTTTGGAAAGGGATGTGTCTGAATCAGGCCCTTGGCCCTGTGTGTGGCTGTGGCTTAGATTCTCAACTCCTGATGGATCTAAAGAAAGTTACCATGTGTGCATCCAAAAGAAAATTCGCCAAAAGAACAATTATTGGGATGAAGTCTCTCGACTTCCTCTGTAAGGTTCCTGACCTCCATCAAGTGAGAATGGGATCCTTTGGGTCAAAAGAGTTCTACAAAACCTGCAGAGGCTAGCCCATTGTGCTTGGGTTTTCTCATGACTAAAATTCACATAAAGAATCTAAACCCCACAGACAGTAGTCCTCAAATTGGAGCGGTATTAATGGCAGGCCTATTTGATCACTTTTGGTTCACAGGATGGGTGTCCAGGCCACCTTGACTTTAGGCAAATGAGGGGCAAAGGAGCTTATTTGGGACACTGTCTTGGTCTGCGCCCCTCATGGAAACCTCCAGCCAGATTATGATGAGTGTCTATATGAAAGAAGATGAGGGCCATATGGGAGGGTTCTTGTTTTAATTGTGGTAATTTGTGTGGTAGTTGGAAGAGATGACTGGGTCCACCAGGGCTTGAACTCTGGTGTGGTTCCCCTTAGAGACTGAGTTCTGGAACTGACCTCAGAGAAGTATTGCCATGAATAGTGTTGGGATTTTAGGAGACCACGCATGAGAATCGCTTTTGGAAACTGAGATCTAGGCCCAGGATGGCTTTCCACAGAGCTCAGGAATTCTGAGCCAGGATATCACATGATTTAATTCTTAAAGACTTGGTAGCCATAGTTGAGAGTCCAAACACACATGGACCTCACATTGTATACCTCAATGGGCCTGGATTCATGTGTCCTTTTGGCCACTCTTTGGGAAGGCTTGCCTGTGAGTGTTCTCCAGAGCTTTCATTGAAATGAGCTTCCTCACCATTTAATGGTTCCTGAATTAAATGAAACCCACAGTGCCTCCAACTTCATTCTTGAAAAATGAGTAGATTAATACCATGAAATTTTTGAAATCCCCATGACCAGGTGGCACTGGATAACCTTTAGATATCCTGTTGCTGATCATGAGTATAACAAACAGTGCCTTGATTGACTGAGTTTCGTGAAAATGGTGTAGAACAGAAATGCCAGTAAGTTGGAGCCTGCTGGGTAGTGGGTGTAGAGCAGTGGACTGTAGGTGTGTAAATAAATATTTTTGGTAGGACCACCTGGATCTTCCATTGGCTTCCAAAACTTGCGACTGACATGGTGCAGGCAGCAGACCTTTATATGTAAAGGCATCTTGTTATATGTAGAGGTTTCAGGGCAATGTTCAGAATCAGGTTGCTATAGTCAAGGGGAAAGCTATGTGGGATAGAAGCCTGGTTCGTACATTCTCTTGCCGACCCTGACCAACCACACATGACAGAACTCCCTCCAGCATTGTGTCCCAGTTGAACATATTGTATTTCGTGAAGCAAATACCAAATTCCCAGTGCAGCAGTACGAAACACCCTGAAAAGTGGAGGATGACCAAATGGCTTCACAGACCACACGGGAAGACACTTAGCTCCCAGTGGCAACAGTTTACCTACAAAGGGAGAATTCAGACCTGCTGCCTCATGTTCATTACAAAATAAAGAACCATGTCCTCCAGGTCACATAGATGCAGACCCAGGTTTTTGGTGTCACTATAAACGAAGCTAAATCTCCTGACAATTACATATATTTCTTTTTCTTTTTTTAATTAATTTTCATTGTAGGTTGTTCAAAACATTACATACTTCTTGATATATCATATTTCACACTTTGATTCAAGTGGGATATGAGCTCCCATTTTTACTCCATATACAGATTGCAGAATCACATCAGTTGCAGAACCATTGTTTTACATATTGCCATACATATATTTCTTGTGCCTAACCTCAGAGGAAGTTTCTCAATAAGTCTTTAGGTCAGCACAGCTCCATGTTTCTGGAGTGTTTACCCTCTCCCATACTTTTGTAAACTCTTTTACCACCTCCAGTGTTGTGAACTCCTGAGCATTTTTTATTCCACATATGTATTCACAGGTTTTCTAACTCCTCTCCTCTAATTGTGTCTTACTTTTAGCGATGGTTATGTCAAGGCATTGTTCTGGATAAGAGAGGGAAGATTTTTGTGTATCACATGTTTGCATTCACATTAGATTCATTTTCCTATTTTCCATTTGAAATACTGAATCCCTGACACTAACCCATACCCTACTAGACTCTGACTACTAATCCTAATATCATGGAGAAAAAAAAACCTAACTGAATAGAAGTACAGTCCTTTCATAGGAAGCATGGTGTATATTTGTATTTGTCTTCTGCTTTATCAAGAGTATGTGTTTTAAATTTAGTAAACTTTTCATTTTAATATTTCTCCATGATTTTTTAAAGTTATCACATATGTAAATACCTGTCTCCCTTTCTCTGTATCCTATTCAGCAAATGTAATTTTTTTATGCATATACAATATCCTACCTGGTAACACACGTACATTCTTGAAAGATCACTGGCTTTGGAATATAAAAATTGTGAGAAGAGATGACTTTCCCTAAATAATGATGGAACTGAAAATTCCACCTATGGGTGAGCTTCCTAGTGAAAAACACTATACATAAATCCATGTTCAGTAAAATGAATATTTTTGGATTTGTGAATGAATTATATTTCATGATGAATATCGATTGGCATATATATTGCTAAATATTAATGTGTGTGTGTGTGCGTGTGTGTGTGTGTGTGCATGTGTGTGTGTGTGTGTGTGTATATTCTCCAGATTTTAAAAAAATATGAAAAATATGTGTCTTATTATACACTCCCTAAATTCATTCATATTCATTTATGTTCATTTAAATTCAAATTTTCACAAGATTATTCTCAGTAATATTCATACACCTGAAATATATTTTGGTTTCCTACTACTGAAAACTAAGTTCAGTGGATGGTGCTTAAAAATCCTAATATTTCTACAGTAACTGACCCAGTTTAACATTAATGCAAGTAGATTGCTATGGGACATGATGCGTAATTTGAAGTTCATTTTTACTCAACACTGGTACATTACTATTTCTTCAGTTTATGGACATCATAGGATGTATTTTTTCATCCACAACTTCACAAATTTTTTTGGCATTTGGTTCACTTTCAATTACTTACTACTTCAGAACACATGTATTCCTCCATGTTTCTTTACTGGTCTTTTCACTAGACTTCTTTCTAAACACATTATTTTCGATTCCATAATCATTTTTGAAGCAAAACTCACTCTTCACGATAAACCGTAACCCTAATAATACCATTGCATATATAACTCGTTGGAATGATGGTATATATATATCAATATAAGATTTCCAATATATTTTCAGATGCAAACTCAAACCATTATTTAATGTTGGATCCAGTTACATACTTTATTCACAATATGGTCTATTCATGCATCATCTCAATAATCATCAACACAAGGTACACCTATTTGTATCCCCAGTACTAATTTATAAGTTTCCAGAATATTACTCCCCTTTATGGTGCAAGAAATACTCATGTCACCTGATCTACATATACATTTTATCACAGTAGTATTCTGTACACAAAATGCAAAGGTCACACATATGATTGTACCAAAGCCTAAATGGGAAGTGACCATGGATTACTAAAAGCATCTATGTCCAGGGTGCCTACTGCTCTCAAATGTCAATCCTATTGGTTACTACATATTTGTTTCTTCCTAAGATTATATATTTAACCTCAAGCCTGTTGAAAATATCTAATCCTATCACTCACTTTATACGTTTCCTGATTTCCTAATGCCCCTATTGATATCTGCTTTCCTACATATTTTTCCCAGTTCATCATGTGACTGTCTCTTCACATGTGCTGACATTTACATTCACCCTCTAACTGAAAACCAATTGCTAAAAAACTTTTGGTCCAACTCCGAGACTCACTCTTCTTCCTAAACCTACTTACTATCTTCCTAATCCTACAGACTATCCCTTTTGACTGGATGTTCTCTTCTACTTTCAATCATCCGAGGTATAGGGTCCTATGCCATTGTATATCGATTAATCTGAGACCTCGGTGCAGAACATGATTCAATCTAAGTATACCAATCAAGGGCCCAATGCCTTTCTGGGCTTCAAATCTTTCCTAGATCTCTGTTCTCATACATATATTTCACATTTATATTCTTATAAATATCACAGGTTCCCAATACCATAATTCATCCAGCAGAATGACTCCTAACCCAAATCGAACATGCTATTAACACTAACCATACACTGTTCCCTCAATCTCACTTTACAGAAGAGCAGGGACAGAGTTGGTCTTAAAATCCAGGAAGGTAGGGTATCATCCACCAGCTGAGAACCTCAAAAGTCCCTGCAGAAATAATCCCTGGAGAAGGTGTAGGCAGGTATGAAGGATCTGAGAGAGCAAAAGTCATCTTCCATGGCAAAAAACCTGGTCAGGTTGAAGGGATGTGTCTGAATTAGCCTCTCTCTTCCTAATGTAGAGAAGATGGACCAAACCATGGCTGTGTGGAGAGCTGTTCCCCGGTGCCTATGGTTGATATACCATTCTATCTTATGAATGAGTCACAGCAAGTAGAGGCAGACTCCATCTTTTGAGAACCTTGGAAGCATCTGCTAAAACAAAGTGGTTTCCAAGGCAGTGACTTCATTCAGTTCTTGAAGGAAGTGACCTCACCTTACATTATTGGTGATGAAAGTCTGTGATCTTGGGATCCAGGAAACCAGGCACACAGAGTCAAACCCACTCCATGTCCCAGTGGGCTCACTTGTTTGGATTTAACAAGACAGAGTCACTCTTTCTTGGTACCTACTGATGTGAGGACAGCCAAATGCCTGGAAACTATGAAGACTGGCCTTTCCAGAGAAAGCAGGTAGTTTCTCACCACGGGCTCCTGACAACTTCACAGAGTTGGCTAAAGAGACCAGATTGAAGACAGGACACGCCATTTTTGGGGAACATAGTATGGCCCACAAGTCAGAGGACACTCCGGATAGACACAGACCTACTTTGGGGAAAGAGGTACCATTTTGGGTGTGAGTGTGAGTTTGTGGTTTTGTCTCATGTTCTGAGAATAGTTAGGAAAGCTGGTTTGTTTGTTTTGGAGTGAACTGTCTCTAGTAAGTCCTTTGACAACGTGAGTGTTTCTGTGTCTATATATCATACGGTGTCCGTGATTGTAGACAGTAGAAAAGAGAATGCATCAATGGATGTGTCCTGTCTACGAGAAAGCTTCAAAGCATTCATCCTGTGCAATTTATGAATGGACTGCAGCTTGCCGTATGGATGGGCAATTCCTGCCATCTTTCTAAATTCCTGTTTTCTTCCTGAATTCTGGACACTCTCCAGAATACGCTCATGATTTTATGTCCAAGATATGTACCACCTCCATCTCTGTGACATGGCCATGTACTGGATAGCTGATGGGAATGGTGAGTATCTCAGAAAACTCAGATATCAGTATGCCCAAGAAAATCTGAGTGGAGAAACCCTGCTTTGGGCCTTTTGCTTACCTATTCTGTTGCCCTGAATGTCAGGATGGTCTTTGCCTCAGGCCACACTTTGTGAAGCCTGCAGAAAATAGTTTTCAAATGGAATTGAATGGTCATTACCTGTGCCTCTTCGGTTAATTGCTTTGGAAATGGATGTGTCTGAATCAGCCTCTTGGCCCTATGTGAGGCTGTGGCTTAGATTCACAGCACATGATGGGTCTAAAGAAAAATCCCATGTGTGCATCCAAAACCAAAATGGACAAAAGAACTGTCATGGTGGATAGAGTCTCTCGCCTTCCTCTGTAAGGTTCCTGACCTCCATTAAGTGAGAATAGGGATCATTTGGGTCAAGTGAATTCTTTAAAGCCCTGCAGAGGCTATCCCATAGGTTCGTGGGTTTTCTCATGACTCCAATTCACATCTATGTTTACAGAAGAGCAGGGACAGTGTTGGTCTTACAATACAGGAATGCAGTGGATCTTCCATCTGTTGAGAACCTCAAAGCTCCATGCAGAAATGATCTCTGGAGAAGATGTAGGCAGCTATGTAAGACCTGAGAGAGTAAAAATCATCTTCCATGGCAAACAACCTGGTCAGGATAAAGGGTTGCATCAGAATGAGCCTATCTCTTCTTAATGTAGAGAAGATAGACCAAACCCGGCCTGTGTGGAGAGCTGTTCCCTTTTGCCTACGGGTGATATACCATTTTAACTTGTGAAAGTGTCACAGGAAGTAGGGGCAGCCCTCATTTCATGGGACCGTTGGGAGCAATTGTTATGACAAAGTGGTTGCCAAGGCAGTGATCTCATTCAGTTCCTGAAGGAAGTGATCTCATCTCACTTCCTTGGTGATGGAACTCTCTGAACTTGGTATACAGAAAGCCAGGCATCCAGAGCCAGTCCCAGTCCTAGTCCCAGTGGTCTCACTTTTTTGCATTTACAAAGGACAGAGTCAGTCTTTCTTGATACCTACTGATGTGAGGATGGCCAAATGCCAGGAAAGCTCGGAAGAGGGGCTCTTCCTGAGAAAGCAGATAGTGGCTCACTCCTGGCTTCTAACAACTTCACATTGTTGGCCAAGAAGACCAGATCTGAGACAGGGCAGGCCATTTCGGAGGATCATAGTATGGCCCATCAGTCAGAGCACACTCCGGAGAGTCACAGACCTATTTGGGGGAAGGAGGTGCCATTGCGGGTGTGGGTTTGTGGTTTTGTCTCATGTTCTGAGAATAGTTAGAAAAGGCAGTTTGTTTGGTTTGGAGTGAACTGTTTCTAGTAAGTCGTTTGACAATGCAAGTGTTTCTATGTCTGTGTATCCAACTGTGTCCGTGCTTGTAGACATTAGAAAAGAGAATGCATCAATGGATGTGTCCTGTCTCATAGAAAGCTTCCCAGCATTCATCCAGCACAATTTATGAATTGACTGTGGCTTGCCTTATTGATGGGCGATACCTGCTACCTTCCTAAGTTGCTGTTTTCTTCCTGAATTATGGCCAATCTCCAGAATAGGCTCATGGTTTTGTGTCCAAGATATTTACTACCTCCAAGCTCTGTGACATGGCCATGTACTGGATAGCTGAATGGAATGGCGAGCATCTCAGAAAACTCAGATATCAGTGTGACCAGTAAAGTCTCAGTGGAGAATCCCTGCTTTGGGCCATTTGCTTACCTATTGTTCTGTTGCCCTGAGAGTCAGGAAGGTCTTTGTCTCAGGCCAACCCTTTGTGAATCCTGAAGGAAAGATTTTTCAAATGGAAATGAATATGCTTTACCTTTGGCTCTTTCCTTAATTGATTTGGAAAGAGATGTGTGTGAATCAGCCTCTTGGCCCAGTGTGATTCTTTGACTTAGATTCTCAGCACCTGATGGATCTAAAGAAAGATTCCATGGGTGCATAAAATCCAAAATGGCAAAAAGAGCGATCATTGTGGATGAAGTATTTTGCCTTCCTCTGTAAGATTCCTGAATTCCATCAAGTGAGAATAGGGATCTTTTGGGTCAAATGAGTTCTTCAAATCTATTCAGAGGCTATCCAATAGGTGCTTGAGTTTTCTCATCTTTCCAATTCACATAAAGAATCTGTACCCGACAAGCAGTAGGACTCAAATTGGAGAAGCAGAGCAGTATTAAGGGCAGGCCTATTTGATCACTCCTGGTACACAGGAAGGGTGTACAGGCCACTGGGAATTTAGGCAAATGAGGGGCAACAGAGCTTATTTTGGACACTGTCTTGGGCTACGCTAATGCTATCAAATGTGAATCCTATTGTTGACTTCATATTTGTTTTATCCTAAGCTCACATATTCATCCTCAACCCTGTTGAAAATATCTAATCCCATCACTCACTTTATTCTTTTCCTGATTTCCTAATGTCTCTATTGATATCTGCTTTCCTACATATTTTGCCCTGTGCATCATTGTGACTGACTCTTCACTTGTGTTGACATTTACATTGACTCTCTAACCAAAACCCTATTGCTAAAGAACTTTTGTTCCAAATCCTATACTCACTTTTCTTCCTAAACTTACCGACTATCTTTCTAATCCAACTGACTATAACAGTTTGAATGGATGTTCTCTTCTACATTCAATGATCCAAGTACAGTTCAGGTTTCTATTCAACCGGGTGAGGGAGTAGATTCTGCAGTTTGGCAATTGGGGACAGCACATTCTGGCAACAAGATTAGCAAAGAGTTCTCAAGATTTCAACAGTGTTTTGTTAAGCGTACAGAAAAACAGGAAGTGACAAATACATATTTTATTAACCTTTCATTCCTCACTTCTTTTTCTGGCTACTTTTAATTATAAAAGTGATCTTTGTGGGGTGTCACATTCTATGTCTGCTAGTGGGGTAGTACCATAATTTTAATTTGTCCAATTTGAGCTTGGAGGAAAGAAATTACATGATTGAGGAAACAGGGTTTTATAGTTAGTAATACTATGAGGATTATTATTGGACCGGCCAGGGTTGATAAAAACGTAATTAACCAGGGGGACTGTGTAAAAAAAATACTCAAACTACCCTTTTTGTGCCTCTCTCTCTCGTTGTTGCTCTTCAAGGCATCTTTTTAATTTACTCATAGATTTTTTTACAACTCCAGTATTGTCGACATAAAAACAAAATTCTTCCCTCAATGAAGCACAAAGGCCCCCTTCTGTCATGAAAAGGAGGTCCAACCCTCGCCTTTTCTGTAAAACAACTTCAGAGAGAGAGGTTAAAGATTCCTGCAAAGCTGTGATGGAGGTTTCTAAAATCTTTAAGTTTTGATCTATTGCTGCTTCTAATTGGGTCACTTGTTGTGTCCCATGGACCAGAGCAGTGGTTCTTGTGCCCAACCCTGCAGCAACTCCTATTCGTAATAGAATGGCTAAGGTGAGGGACATATGTTCCCAGCGGAACCGGGTTTTATGTCCCCCTCTTTGATCTTCAAATGAACCTGCGTCATGACAGAGCACTCTGGGAAACATCTGCACCATTTCACAATTAATCACATCTGTTGACCATTTCATGAAAACATAAACAATGTTTAAGTATATAGAATTATACTGTTGTAGGGACGGACAAGGCAAGGCACCTAAGATAGCACCAAAGACACGGAAACAGTCTTTTTTTGGTTTCAACCAGATTCAGAGGGCATTGCTTCTGTTGTAATCAATTAATCCCCTGAAACCCAAGTTACGTAGTTTCAGAATTTTGTACCCAACACGTAAGGGAAGGGGCTCAGAAGTTCACAGTCTGCAGAAGTTCACAAAAAGCAGTTTTTGTTTCTGTTTTTTCCTCAGTTTGGGCAAGTTAACTTTTCAAGGACACCTGGGTGGGGGTGTCTTCCCTTTCTTTTTTTCCCCCTTCCAGCTGTTTCCATACAGCCCAGTTTGTAACTTCTTTATCTTAGAAATGTAGCCATCTCTGTGAAGCCCCAGCTCAAGGCCAGAGGCCTTTTTTTCAAATATTTTGTGAAAAACTTGTAAGGGTGTGTCTAGGTCAGGAGTGCTGAATTTTTTAGCCAGTTGCCAAGGAGACCAGGGCAACACAAAAATAGGAAGTTTATCTACAGTGAACTCTTTTATAGGGACTCTTTTGCTGAAAGTCCTAAATCAGCCATGGTGAAGACTTCTGGAGAAGGTCAGTTAAGACTTTTCTGTGGGCCTGGTACAGAGGGGGACAATTTGGAAGGCAGGGATAAGAGCAGCTCTGTGGATCTGAGAATGAGTAAGGAGAGATGAAAAGAATATTGGGAGAGGGCTTTGGGATCTTAATAGCAACAAAACTTGAGCAGTAGAACAGATAGAACAGAGGGGGAGACGAGAGTGAGTTTCCAAAAAGCCTTTGAGGGACTTTAAATTCTTAGTAACCTGTTTTTAGTGATGCCAAAGCAACATTAAAGGCCATTTTCATTACATCTTGTATTAGGGTCTGTGGATTCTTAGCGGGTTTGAGCTTTGCATTAGGTGGTAAGAGGACTGGGTGGGATCCGGTGCGGGCACTGATAGGAGAGGAGAGGAGTGAGTGAATGGAGTGGTACCTCAGTACCTGCGACCTCAGCAAGGGAGCAATGGTCTGAGAACCAGTCGAGATTTGGGTTTTTGATCTAGATATTGGAGGGGAGAAATCAAGTTCCTGAGGTGGGAGTGACAGCAGAGAGTCTGGAGCACAAGGCTGAGGGTGAGCATCTATTGGAGAAGCATAGTTCAGGATGTGAGCAAAGGAGAGAGAAGGCCTCCACATAGCGGAATCTCCTTTCACCCTTTTGAGCACTTGCAGAAGTTAAAAAGGTCACACAGAATTTGAGGATCTAGAGAACCCTCTGGGGGCCATCGGTTTTGGTTATCTAATTCGTAATATGGCCAATGCTGTGTACAGAATTTGATGAGGAGTTTGGGTTCCATCTGACAGTCCCTGTATGCTCACATCCCCATGACTCACAATAGAAGTCTGCTCTCCCCCCCCCACAGCCGTGACTGTTTGTGGCTTTGATAGTCTGCCGGGCAAACATAGTAATCTAGGCTAGCCAACTTGCATCTGGCTCACGTGTCCCTACATCTATAATGTTTGTTTCTATTATCTATGGTACGGAAGGGATTTAATGGAATTTTAGTGGGATCCTGTTAATCAGGGATATCCCAATAGGAAAGACCTATAGCCAGCTGACAAATGACTGGGTGGAGAGATGGCCACCAGGTTCGTAAGGGGGCTGTATTCGAGATAGGCCATACTTCGTGTCCAGTAGGATTTGTGATCAGCCATCGCAGCTTAAGGGGCTGATGAGGGTTAAGACTACTGGTCGTCAAGGGGAGAATAAATATCTTCCAGGATCTTCTTTACAACCATTTGTGATGTTTCTTTTTTCTTCTTTTTTATTTCTTTTTTGTGTGTGTGTGTGGGGAAGGCTTCAATACATCCTGAAAATGTATGTTCAAAGACTAGGAGTTATTTAAGTCCATACCTTACTGGCTTAATTTCAGTAAAGTCCACTTCCCAGAATTGTCCTCGTCTGGTTCCTCATAGGTGCTTTCCTGCAGGAAGCTTGGAAGTGTAAGCTTTAACCAATTAATGGACCTGACAGGCTTTTGTTACCCATTCAGTTATTTCTTTTGCTGTGAGTAGGTTAGTGAAAAACTGTGTTCTTGATCCTTCACGAATGAATGCAGTTTCTTTGAACAAAGGTGAGTGAGTTGATGAACATTTGCTACTGACATAGTTAGAGCCATGATTATAGGAGTAGTTACTGAAGGATTAAAAAATTCCACTTGGGGGCCTTCAGGGTTAAAAGTTATTTTGGCCCAGAGCTTGGTGAGCAGAACTCTGCCCATCAATGGGGCCAGGCATTCTGGGATTACTAGGAAGGAGTGATGGATTTTTCCTTTTCCCTGGTCCATGGTCCTCTTAGTTGTCAAAGCCCGATATTTACTTCTGTTAGACTCTTGAATTAGAGACCTTTTATTCGGTAGAGGGCCCAATGGGCCTTATGGGCTGAGTATATTGCCCCTGTATCTACTTCAAAGTTTATTGTGTTCCCCTCCACTTCAAAAGTTACCTTGAGGTCAGGGAGAGGATCTGAGCCCGGACTTTCTTAGTATTCCTCCAGAGTCAGAATATCTGGCTGGCATGGCTGTCTCTTTCTAGGGCACTCTTTGGCCCAGTGTCCTTTTTCTTTAGAGTAGGCACATTGATCTGAGGCCAGGGGTGGCCTCTAGTGTGTGCCCAGGTATCCCTTCCTGTCTCTCTGTTTCTTAATTTCTGGCCTATTTGTTGTTGTGACCAGGACCTTAGTCAATGCCTTAGTCTGTCTTTTGTTTCTTTTATCCTCACTCAGCTCCCTTCTCTTCCTCAGTTTCTCTCTTAAAGTATACCTTCTCGGGTTCTCTGACTAAATCCCTCAAAGTCATATCTTGTAATCCATCTAAGCATTGTAACTTTCTTTTAATATCCAGGGCAGCTTTCCCAATAAAAGCCATTGTGACAGATGCCTTTTGATCCTCTGCCTGAGGATCGAAAGGAGTATGTCTCTTATATGCCTACATAATTATCTCTAGGAACATAGAGGGAGATTCATCAGGCCCTTAAATAATCTCTCTTACCTTGGCCAAATTAGTTGGTCACCTAGCGGCCACTAAGATACCCACTATTAGAGCCCAGCGATAAGTGGACAGATGCTCCCTACCTTGAAAGGTGTTGGGGTCCCATTTGGGTCGTTTCAAGAGAAAACCGGCTTTGAATATGTTGGGAGTTGTGTCGGTCACGCATTTGGTCCGAGGATACTTTTTTCTAGCCTCCAGGAGGATTCTCTTTTGTTCCTCTGTCATGAAGAGAGTCCCTAGGAGTTTTTGGCAGTCATCCCAAGTAGGTTGGTGTGAAAACATCAATGACTTCACCAGACCTGAGAGCCAGGTTGGGTCCTCGGTAAAAGGGGGATTGTTATTTTTCCATTTATATAGGTCTGAAGAGGAGAAGGCCAATACTGGTAGGCTTCCTTTGTTTTTCCCCATGGCCATCATCAATCATTGGCCCTTAGGGATGGAGGGAAGCAACACGGGAGTTCCAGGGTTTTCAATCATTTGCCACCGGCGAGTTCCTTTAGCAACTCCAGCTTCCTCCAGGGGAGGAGGGGCTGTGTGTGACGCAGGGGAGTTATCTGGAGGGCCCTGGGCTGGCTTAGCGTCCTCCAATTGCGGAGAGGCTGAGTCAGCAGCTGGAGAATCACTTAGAGGGTGTTGGGTGTTGTGGGAAAAGGGTAGAAGATAAGGAAGGGGAGGAGAGTCCAGTACAGTCAAATCTTGTGACTCAGGGAGAACAGAGCGTGGAGGAGGAGGAGGAGCAGAGGGGTTGAGAGATCGTGGGGGAAGGAGTAGGAACGGGGACACAGCAAGGAAAGGCTTCAACCACGGAAGAGGAGATTTGCAGAGGTCCTGCCAAGTTAAGGTATATTCCTGTTTATCAGTATGGCTATGTGGCCCTGGCTGTAAGACAATATCTCTGTCTTTTTAAATTAGTGGGAAGTAGAAAGATCCTTCTAGGGGCCATCCGAATCCAAAGGTGGGCCATTCTGAGGCACACAGAGTCTGCCAGGTCCAGCGTTTTACTGAAAAAGAAACATTCTGAGCCCTTAAGCGGACTTTGGTCCATAGATCAAGGGTCAGGGACAGAGGCATTGAAGTGATCTGTCCCATAATGAAAGATACACAAACAGTAAAAGCAACGACACAGGACACAGATAAGAGAAAACAATAAAGACAGGCAATGGACGTCCAACACTGAGACCAAGACTGAGCTTGTGGCAAAACCCGATGGGCTGGCAATACCGAATCTGAAACAAAGTATCACTGAGTCGAGGGGACTATTATTCCTCAATTCCCGAGTCCTCTGTGGGGTCCCCCAGGGACTTGGCTTGTGGCTCTGTGACACGTCTGCCAGCCACCATCAAAGAGAGCTCACACACTTCATCGACAGCCATTTTGCCAAGCCCTAACCTGAAACCTTAAACCAGAAAGAGGTGCCTTACTTACCCTGAGAGTAGCCCATTGGGGTCTCTCGTTCACCGCTGCTGGATTTCGGTGGAACCTCCATATATAAAGATCGGAAGAGCATTGGGGGAAGAGACCAATAAGAGACTCTCTCATGCAAAAACAAAGGGTTTATTCTGGGTCCAGCATGCTGGGGCTCAGAGCTCATTTGAATAGAGCAGAGAACCCTGAGAACAGCTTAAGCAGAGCTTATATACTTTCCTTGAAGAGGGCAGGGAGGAAAGTTTATTGATGGGCCTGGGCGGGTGAGCAGTTTGCGTGCAACTGGGTGAGGGAGTACATTCTGAAGTTTGGCAGTTGGGGACAGCACATTCTGGGAAAAAGTTTAGAAAACACTTCTCAAGATTTCAACAGTGTTTTATTAAGCATACAGAAAAACAGGAAGTGACAAGAATCTATTTTATTAGCATTTCACTACCGACTATACTTTGACAGATTTCCTAGAGTCTCTATTGATATCTGCATTCCTACATATTTTCCCCAGTTCATCATTGTGATTAATTCTTCACATGTGCTGACATTTACATTCACTCAATACCCGAAACCCTATAGCTAAAGAACTTTTGGTCCAAATCCTATACTCACTCTCCTTTATAAACATACCGACTATCTTCCTAATACTCCTGACTATCCATTTTGACTGGAAGTTCTCTTTGAAAATCAATCATCCAAGTTACAAGGTCCTATGCTTAATACTGCAATCAAGGGCCCAATGCCGTTCTGGGCTTCAAATCTTACCTAGATTTCTGTTTTCAGATTCATATATTTTACCTATATATTCTTGAAAATATCGCAGATTCCCAATACCATTATTCATCCAGCAGAATGATTTCTATTCCAAATCAAACCTGTTATTAACCCTAACCATACACTGTTCCCTCAATCTAACTTTAGAGAAGAGCAAGGACAGAGTTGTTCTTAAAATACAGGAATTTAGGGGATCTTCCAACTGCTGGGAAACTCAAAGGTCTATGCGCAAATGATCCCTAGAGAACTTGTAGGCACCTATGAAGGAACTGAGAGAGCAAAAGTCATCTTTCATTGCAAACAACCTGGTCAGCATGAAGGGATGTGTCTGAATCAGCCTCTCTCTTCTTTATGTAGAGAAGAAGGACCAAACGAGGCCTCTGTGGAGAGCTGTTCCTGGTTACCAATGTTTGATATACCATTCTAACTTGTGAAAGTGTCAAAGGAATTAGGGACAGCCTGCATTTCATGGGACCTTTGGAAGCAAATGGTAGGACAACGTGTTTGCCAAGGCATTGACCTCATTCAGTTCCTGAAGGAAGTGACCTCACCTCACATTCTTGGTGATGGAACTCTCTGAACTTGGAATCCAGGCATGGAGGCACACAAATCTAGTCCCAGGCCCAGTCCCAGTGGTCTCCCTTCTTTTGATTTACCAAGGACAGAGTCAGTCTTTCTTGGTATCTACTGATGTGAGGATGGCCAAATGCCAGGAAAGCTCAGAAGAGTGGCCTTTCCTGAGTAAGCAGGAAGTGGCTCACCGCTGTCTCCTGACAACTTCACAGAGTTGGCCAAGGAAACCAGATCTGAGACAGAACAGGCCATTTGATGGGAACATAGTACGGCCCACCAGTCAGAGGTCACACCCGATAGTCAGAGACCTACTTTGGGAAAGGAGGTGACTTTGTGGGTGTGAATGTGTGTTTGTGATTTTGTCTCATGTTTTGAGAATAGGTAGGAAAGGCAATTTGTTTGGTTTGGAGTGGACGATTTCTAACAAGTGATTTGACAAGGCGAGTGTTTTTAAGTCTGTGTATCCCACTGTTTCCATGGTTGTAGACATTAGAAAAGAGAATGCATCAAAGGATGTGTCCAGGCTAGTAGAAAGCTTACCAAAATTCTTTCTGCCCAATGTATGAAAGGAATGCGGCTTGCCTTATGGATGGGTAACACCTGCTATCTTCCTAAGTTCCTGTTTTCTTCCTGAATTCTTGCCACTCTCCAGAATAGGCTCATGATTTTGTGACCAAGATATGTACCACCTCCAAGCTCTGTGACATGGCCATGTACTGGATAGCTGAAGGGAATGGTGAGCATCTCAGAAAATTCAGATATCAGTGTGACCAGGAAAGTCTCAGTGGAGAAACACTGCTTTGGGCCATTTGCTAACCTATTGTTCTGTTCCCCTGAATGTCAGGAAGGTCTTTGCCTCAGGCCACCCCTTTGTGAAGCCTTAAGAAAACAGTTTTCAAATGGAAATGAATGGGCATCACCTGTGGCTCTTTGCTTAATTGCTTTGGAAAGGGATGTGTCTGAATCACCCTCTTGGCCCTGTGTGAGGTTGTGGCTTAGATTCTCAGCACGTGGTGGATGTAAAGAGAGATCCCATGTGTGCATCCAAAACCAAAATGGCCAAAAAGCAGTCCTTGTGGATGAAGTCTGTCGCCTTCCTTTTTAAAGTTCTTGAACTCCATCAAGTGAGAATAGGGATCCTTTGGGTCAAATGGGTTCTTCAAAGACCTGCAGAGGTGCTTGTGATTTCTCATGACTGCAAATCACATAAAAATATATACCTGACACTCAGTTTTCCACAAATTGGAGAAGCATAGAAGTATTAACGTCTAGCATATTTGATCACTCCTATTTCACATGAAGGGTGTCCAGACCACACTGAATTTACGCCAATGAGGGGCAAGGGAGTTATTTTGGACACTCTCTTGGACTTTGCCACTCATGGAAACCTTCCGCCAGAGGTTGTGATTAGTGTCTATATGGAAGAAGATGAGGGCCATATGGGAGGGTTTTGGTTTTAAATTTGGTCATTTGTGTCCAGTATGAAGACATGACCTGGACCACCTGGGCTTGAACTCTGGTGTGATTCCCCTTAGAGACTGAATTCAGAGAAGTATTGCCATGAATTTTGTTGGGATTTTAGGAGTCCACCCATGAGAATCACCCTTGGAAACTGAGATCTAGGCCCAGGTTGGCTTTCCACAGAGCCCTGGGTATCTCAGCCAGGATATCACATGATTTAATTCTGAAAGACTTGGCAGCCATAGTTGAGAGTCACAACACCCATTGACGTCACATTGTAGACCTCAATGGGCCTGGCTTCATGTGACATTTTGGCCACTCTTTGGGAAGCCTTGCCTGTGAGAGTTCTACAGAGAATTCATTGAAATGAGCTTCCTCACCATTTAATGGTTCCTGAGTGAATTGAAACCCACAGTGCCTGCAATGTCATCCTTGAAAAATGCCTAGATAAATACCATGAAATTTTTGAAATTCCCATGACCAGGTGGCACTGGAGAAACTTTGGATGTCCTGTTGCTGATCGTAAATATGCAAGACAGTGCCTTGATTGAGTAGGTTTCATGAAAATGGTGTAGAACAGTGATGCCAGTATGTTGGAACCTGCTGAGTAGTGGGCCTAGAGCAGTGGTAGGCAGATGTGTGATAAAAAATTTGTGGTGGGGCCATGTGGATCTGCCATTGGCTTCCAAATGGCTTGTGACTGACATGGTGCAGCCAGCAGACCCTTCCATGTAAAGGCTTCTTGTTATATGGAGATGTTTCCGGGCAATGTTCAGAATCAGGTTGCTATGGACATGTGGCCAAGCTATGTGGGATAGAAGCCTGGTTGGTGCATTCTCCTGCAGACCCTGACCAACCACACATGACAGAATTGCCTCCAGAACTGTGTCCCAGTTGAACTTCTTTTATTTCATGAAGCAAATGCCAAAGTCCCAGTGCAGCAGCAAGAAACACCGCGAAAAGTGGAGGATGACCAAATGGCTTCCCAGTCCACATGGGAATACCTTAGCCCCCAGTGGCCACAGTTTACTTACAAAGAGAGAATTCAGCACTGCTGCCTCATGTTCATTGGAAAATAAGAAATCATGTCCTCCAGGTCACATAGATGCAGACACAGCTTTGATGGTCTCACTAGAAAGAAGCTAAAGCTCCTGACAAAAACATATATTTCAAGTGCCCAAACTCAGAGGCAGTTTCTCAAGAAGTATTTAGGCCAGCAGAGCTCCATATATATGGAGTGTTTATCCTGTCCCATACTAGGAAAACTCCTCTACCACTTCCAAGGTTGTAAACTCCTGAGCATATTATTCACAGATTTTATTAGTCTACTCCTCTAATTGTGTCTTACTTTGGGGGAAGGAAATGTCAAGGAATTGTTCTGGATGAGAGTGGGAAGATTTTGTTTAGCACATATTTGCATACACATTGGTTTCATTTTTCTATTTTACATTTGATATACTGAATCCCTGACACTAACACATACCCTACTAGATTCTGAATACTAATCCTAATATGATGGAGAAAAATAACCGAAACAGAATAGAAATACAAGCAGTTCAGAGGAGGCACGTTGTATACTTGGACTTGCCTTTTGCATTATATAGGGTAGGAGTTATAAATCTAGTAAAATTTTTGTTGAAATAGTTTTCCATGTGCTTTTAAAGTTAACAAATATGTGAATTCCTGTCTCCCTTTCTCTGTATTCTATTCAGCACATGTATTTTTATATGCACATATAGAATCCTACCTGGTATCACACGTACATTCTTGTGAGTTACATAACTTGGCAGATACAAAGTGTGAGAAGAGATCACTCCTCCTAAACACTGTTTGAACTGAAAATTCAAACTATGGGTGAGCTTCCTAGTTGAAAAAAGTTATACATAAATCCATATCCAGTAAAATGAATATTTTTGGATCTGTGGATGATATGTATTTCACGGTGTAATTCGATTGGCATATATATTGCTAATTTTTAAAATCTGTGTGTGGTTATATATATATATATATATATATATATATATATATATATATTCTCTCCAGATATTTCAAAATATTTAATATATGTGTCTTATTATACACTCCCTAAATTCATTCATGAATATGTATGTGGATTTATAAAAAACTTTTCACAAGATTATTCTCAGAAATATTCATTCACATGATATACGTATTTTTTTCCTAGTATTGAAAACTAACTTCAGTGAATGGTGCATATGAATCCTAATATTTCTACAGTAACTGATCCAGTTTCACATCAATGCAAGTAGATTCCTATGGGACATGATAAGTATTTTGAAGTACATTTTTATTTCAACACTGGTACATTACTATTTCTTCAGTTTATGCACATTATAGGATATATATTTCATCCACATGTTCACAAATTTATAGGCATATATTTCACTTTCAATCACTTTCTGCTTCAGAAAACACGTGTTCTGCCATGTTTCAAACTGGTCTTTTCATTAGACTTCTTTCAAATCACATTATTTTTGATTTCCATAATCACTTTTGAAGCAAATCTCACACACTCTTCATGATAAACCATAAGCCTAGGATTACAATTAGACGTATAACTAGTTGTTATGAATGATTCTATATCAATATATGATTTCTTGAGAGGCAAGATGGCCACAAAGGGAGTGCAGTAACTCCGTGTACTGCGTCACTGTGAGGGAAAATGACAAGTTAGAACGGCTAAAAGCTATCTTGATAAGAATTTCCAGCAAAATTGGGGTGCTCCAAAACCTAGTGGAAGGATTTTCATCGCACGAGGATCAGCTTCAGGGGCTCAAATGCGAGCGATCTGTCCATCTGTATGGAGCGCTGCTTGTTCGGCAGATCACCCCATGGCTGGAATCTGCGGCGCGCGCTGGGAAACGACAGGCTGGTGGCGCAGAGATACAGCGATCCTGATTCTGTGGGCTCCTGCCAGCTAGGCATTTGCTGAGCTCGGAGCTGAATTCTGGGTTGGAGACGGGGAAAGGAAACGGTCCAGTTTGGTTCTCCACAACGGTCAGACCACGGAGGAAGCCAGCGGCCACCATCTTGGAGAGCTGACGTCACCATCCTTGTTTTCGACTGTTTGCAGCTCTTTCAGCTATAGAACAGGTAATTTCAGGCTGACAATTGTCTGTATCTCGCAGACAAATTGCTCAGACTTAGTGCTAAATAACCCGCAGAAACTGCTTCTTGGAGCCTGCTCCTATCAGAACACGCACCGAGCCCGGAGTGTCGGAGTTCCGGCTCCCGGAGCTGCTCTGGCCCAGGGCTATAGAACCCGCGGAAACTGCTTCTTGGAGCCTGCTCCTGTCGGAGCATGCACCAAGTCCGGAGAGGCCGAATTCTGGCTCCCGGAACTGTTTTGGCCCGGTGATAAAGAACCCGCGGAAACTGTTTCTCTGTCCAGGTCCTGCTGAATACTGTGGAGGCCAGAGGGGCCGAACAGAGCCGCCGCCCGGGCCCGGAACTGGTCCAGCGACCTGCCGGCGTGGTAGTCAAGAAAACCCGGAGGCAGCGCTGGCACAGGAGCCGGCGGGAGCTGCGCGGCGCGGGACTCCCAGCTACCGCTCCCACCAGTGCTGACAACTGAGGTCTCTTGCACCGACTCGCCTCGGCGTGGGACTCACGGCTACCGCTCCCACCAGTGCTGACAACTTAGGTCTCTTGCACCAGATACGGGGGCGTGGCTACCAGAAGGTAAGCAAATTGGCTGGGGGTTCTCAGCCCCAAGCTCTACAAACTTAGGGCCTGAGGGAGGCCAACAAGAAGAGTGTGCCCAGGCACAAATGAAACAGCTGCTCCACGCGTGTGCAAGGTAGGCGGAACTGTGAACACCGACAAAACAGGCCCAGTGAACCGCCAGACACATCCCTCCGGTTGGGGGAGGGGCAGAGCCGCCGGGTGCCTGCAAGGTAGGCGGACCTGCGACCCACCAGCAGAAAAGGCACAGCAATCCACAGAGCGGCATAGCCACCCCCAGAGCCTACAAGGTAGGCAGACCTGTGACCTACCGGCAGGTCGTGCACAAAAACCTGCGGAGGGGCACAGCTGCCCCACGTGCCTGCTAGGTAGGCTGAACCGTGACCACCAACAGACAGGCCCAGTGGCCGGCCAGACACATCGCCCGGCCCAGGTTGGGGGAGGGGCAGAGCCGCCGGGCGCCTGCGAGTTAGGCATACCTGCGAATCACCAGCAGATCAGGCCCAGCAACTGCGGAGCGGCAGAGCCACCCCCGGGCCTGCAAGATAGGCGCACTTGCCACCCACCGGCAGGTCAGGCCCAAGAAACTGCAGAGGGGCACAGCTGCCCCACCAGCCTGCTAGGTAGGCAGAACCCTGACCACCAGCAGAACAGGCTCAGAGGCCGGCCAGACACATTGCCCCACCCCGGTTGGGGGAGGGGCAGAGCCGCCGGGCGCCTGCAAGTTAGGCAGACCTGCATCTCACCAGCATATCAGGCCCAGCAACCCGCGGAGCGGCAGAGCCACCCCCGGGCCTGAAAGGTAGGCGCACTTGCCACCCACCGACAGGTCAGGCCCAGCAACTCTCAGAGAGACACAGCTGCTCCACGCGCGTGCAGGGTAGGCGGAACCGTGACCACCGACAAAAAAGGCCCAGTAGACCGCCAGACACATAGCTCCGGTTGGGGGAGGGGCAGAGCCGCCGGGTGCCTGCAAGGTAGGCGGACCCGCGACCCACCAGCAAAACAGGCACAGCAATCCACAGAGCGGCAGAGCCACCCCCCGAGCCTACAAGGTAGGCAGACCTGCGACCCACCGGCAGGTCAGGCCCAAAAACCTGCGGAGGGACACAGCTCCCCCACGTGCCTGCTAGGTAGGCTGAACCGTGACCACCAACGGAACAGGCCCAGCGGCCGGCCAGACACATCGCCCCGCACCGGTTGGGGGAGGGGCAGAGCCGCCGGGCACCTGCAAGTTAGGCAGACCTGCAACTCACCAGCAGATCAGGCCCAGTGACCCGCGGAGCGGCAGAGCCACCCCTGCGCCTGCAAGGTAGGCACACTTGCCATCCACCAGCAGGTCAGGCTCAGCAACTCTCAGAGGGACACAGCTGCTCCACGCGCGTGCAATGTAGGCGGAACCGTGACCACCGACAAAACAGGCCCAGTGGCCCGCCAGATACATCACCCAGGTTGGGGGAGGGGTAGAGCCGCCACCAGCGCCTTTTAGGTAGACAGACCTGCAACCGACAGACAGAACAGGCCTAGTGGCCAGCGGAGGGGCAAAACCGCTGCTCACTCCTGCAAGGTAGGTGGACCTGTGACCACCGAAAGAACAGGCCCATCGAAAGTACAGGCACAGCGGCCTCCTGGCGTGGTAGGCACATTGCCTCAATTGAAGGAGGGGCAGAACCACCGCCAAAGCCTGCAAGGGAGACGATGCAGCTATACAAAAGCAATATAAATATATAGGGGGAAAAATCAATAACACAACAGTTTCACCAAGCAGAAAGAAACGCGATCAGTATGAAAAGACAAGGAAAAAAAGGACCACAAGCAATGCAGGTCAATTCAACTTTAGAAGAGGTAATATCTGCAGGAGATGGAATGTCAGATAAAGAATTCAGGATATACATGCTTCAGATGATCTGGAGTCTCAAGGAAGACATTAGACAGCAAAATCAGACAATGAAAGACCACTTCAACCACTTCAACAATGAATTACATAAACAAATCCAAGAAGCAAAAGATCAATTATTCAGGGAGATAGAGGTTATAAAAAACAAACAAACAGAAATCCTGGAAATGCAGGAAACAATAAACCAACTTAAAAACTCAATTGAGAATACTACCAGCAGAGTAGAACACTTAGAAGATAGAACATCAGACAATGAAGACAAAGTATTTCAACTGGAGAAGAACATAGACAGCTCAGCAAAGCTGTTAAGAAACCATGAGCAGAACATTCAAGAAATATGGGATAACATAAAGAGACCAAACTTAAGAGTCATTGGGATACAGGAAGGTATTGAGGTCCAAACCAAAGGAATGAGCAATCTATTCAACGAAATAATACGAGAAAACTTCCCAGACTTGAAGAATGAGACAGAATCCCAAATCCTAGAAGCCTACAGGATGCCGAATGTGCAAAATCATAAGAGATCCACACCTAGACACATTATAATGAAGATGCCCAACATACAGAATAAGGAGAGAATTTTAAAAGCTACAAGAGAAAGGAAGCAGATTACATTTAGGGGTAAACCAATCAGGATAACAGCTGATCTTTTAACACAGACTCTGAAAGCTAGAAGATCCTGGAATAACATATTTCATACACTAAAAGAAAATGGGTTCCAACCAAGAATTGTGTATCCCGTGAAATTAAGCTTCAGGATGGAAGATGAAATTAAAACCTTCCATGATAAACAAAAGTTAAAAGAATTTGCAGCTAGAAAACCATCTCTTCAAAACATCCTCGGCAAAATATTACAGGAAGAGGAAATGGAAAATGTCAATGAAAACCAAGAGCGGGAAGTAGTACAGTAAATGGGGGGGAATAATCAAAGAGGAAAACAAACCATGTTTAGTAACATAAATAAACCAATATGGCTGGAAGAACACCCATATCTCAATAATAACCCTAAATGTTAATGGCTTAAACTCACCAATTAAGAGACACAGGCTAGTAGAATGGATCACAAAACAAGACCCAACAATATGCTGCCTTCAGGAGACGCATTTGATAGGAAAAGACATACTTAGACTGAAGGCGAAAGCTTGGGAAAAATCATATCACTCATATGGACTTCGGAAACAAGCAGGAGTGTCCATATTCATATCAAATAAAATAGATTTCAAGCCAAAGTTAATCAAAAGGGATGAAGATGGACACTACATACTTCTCAAGGGAACCATACACCAACAAGACATAACAATCATAAATATATATGCCCCAAACAATGGTGCAGCTATGTTCATCAAACAAACACTTCTCAAGTTCAAGAGTCTAATAGACCACCATACAATAATCATGGGAGACTTCAACACACCTCTCTCACCACTGGACAGATCTTCCAAACAAAAGTTGAATAAGGAAACTATAGAGCTCAATAACACAATTAATAACCTAGACTTAATTGACATATATAAAATATACCACCCAACATCAAGCATTTACACTTTTTTCTCAGCAGCACATGAATCCTTCTCAAAAATAGATCATATATTATGTCACAGGGCAACTCTTAGACAATATAAAGGAGTAGAGATAATACTATGCATCTTATCTGATCATAATGGAATGAAATTGAAAATTAACGATAAAGAAGTAAGGAAAAATCATGCATCACTTGGGAGAATGAACAATAGGTTACTGAATGATCAATGGGTTATAGAAGACATCAAGGAGGAAATTAAAAAATTCTTAAAGATAAATGAAAACACAGACACAACATATTGGAATCTATGGGACACATTGAAAGCAGTTCTAAGAGGAAAATTTATTGCTTGGAGTTCATTCCTTAAAAAAAGAAAAAACCAACAAATAAATGATCTAATACTTCAACTCAAAATCCTAGAAAAAGAAGAGAAAAACAACAGCAAAAGAAGTAGAAGACAAGAAATAATTAAAATCAGAGCTGAAATTAATGAAATCGAAACAAAAGAAACAATAGAAAAAATTGACAAAACTAAAAGTTGGTTCTTTGAAAAAATAAAAAAAATCGACAGACCCTTAGCCACGCTAACGAAGAGAAGAAGAGAGAGAACTCATATTACCAGCATACGGGACGAAAAAGGCAATATCACAACAGACACTTCAGAAATACAGAAGATTATCAGAAATTATTTTGAATCCTTATACTCCAACAAAATAGAAGATAGTGAAGGCATCGATAAATTTCTTAAGTTATATGATTTGCCCAGATTGAGTCAGGAGGATATTGACAACCTAAACAGACCAATATCAATTGAGGAAATAGAAGATACCATCAAAAGACTACCAACTAAGAAAAGCCCAGGACCGGATGGGTATACAGCAGAGTTTTACAAAACCTTTAAAGAGGAACTAATACCAATACTTTTCAAGCTATTTCAGGAAATAGAAAAAGAGGGAGAACTTCCAAATTCATTCTATGAGGCCAACATCACCCTGATTCCTAAATCAGACAAAGACACTTCAAAGAAAGAAAACTACAGACCAATATCTCTAATGAACCTAGATGCAAAAATCCTCAATAAACTTCTGGCGAACCGGATCAAAAACATATCAAAAAAATTGTGCAACATGATCTGGTAGGATTTATCCCTGGGATGCAAGGTTGGTTCGATATACGGAAATCAATAATTGTTATTCACCACATCAATAGGCTTAAAAATAAGAACCATATGATCATCTCGATAGATGCGGAAAAAGCATTCGACAAAGTAGAGCATCCCTTTATATTCAAAACTCTAGAAAAACTAGGGATAACAGGAACATACCTTAATATTGTAAAAGCAATCTATGCTAAGCCTCAGGCTAGCATCATTCTGAATGGAGAAAAACTGAAGGCATTCCCTCTAAAATCTGGAACAAGACAGGGATCCCCTCTCTCACCACTTCTGTTCAACATAGTTCTCGAATAACTGGCCAGAGCAATTAGACAGACGAAAGAAAATAAAGGCATAAAAATAGAGAAGAAGAACTCAAATTATCACTATTTGCAGATGACATGATTCGATACCTAGCAGACCCAAAAGGGTCTACAAAGAAACTATTAGAGCTAATAAATGAATTCAGCAAAGTGGCAGGTTATAAAATCAACACGCATAAATCAAAGGCATTCCTGTATATCAGCGACAAATCCTCCTAAATGGAAATGAGGACAACCACCCCATTCACAATATCCTCAATAAAAGTAAAATACTTGGGAATAAACCTAACAAAAGAGGTGAAAGACTTATACAATGAAAACTACAGAACCCTAAAGAAAGAAATAGAAGAAGATCTTAGAAGATGGAAAAATATACCCTGTTCATGGATAGGTAGAAGTAACAACATCAAAATGGCGATATTACCAAAAGTTCTCTATAGGTTTAATCCAATGCCAATCAAAATCCCAACGGCATTTCTTGTAGAAATAGAGAAAGCAATCATGAAATTCATATGGAAAAATAAAAGACCCAGAATAGCAAAAACAATGCTAAGCAGGAAGTGTGAATCAGGCGGGATAGCTATACCAGACTTCAAACTATACTACAGAGCAATAGTAACAAAAACACCATGGTACTGGTAACAAAACCGGTGGGTGGACCAATGGTACAGAATATAGGACACAGAAGCCAATCCACAAAACTACAACTATCTTATATTCGATAAAGGGGCTAAAAGCATGCAATGGAAGAAGAATAGCATCTTCAACAAATGGTGTTGGGAAAACTGGAAATCCATTTGCAACAAAATGAAACTGAATCCCTTTCTCTCGCCATGCACAAAATTGAACTCAAAGTGGATCAAGGAACTTGATATCAAATCAGAGACATGGCATTTGATAGAAGAAAAAGTTGGCTATGATCTACATACTGTGGGGTCGGGCTCCACATTCCTCAATAGGACACCCATAGCACAACAGTTAATAACTAGAATCAACAAATGGGACTTACTCAAACTAAAAAGTTTTTCTCAGCAAAAGAAACAATAAGAGAGGTAAATAGGGAGCCTACGTCCTGGGAACAAATCTTTACTCCTCACACTTCAGACAGAGCCATAATATCCAGAATATACAAAGAACTAAAAAAATTAGACAATGAGATAACGAATAACCCAATCAACAAATGGGCCTAGGACCTGAACAGAAATTTCTCAGAGGAGGACATACAATCAATCAACAAGTATATGAAAAAATGCTCACCATCTCTACCAGTCAGAGAAATGCAAATCAAAACCACCCTAAGATACCATCTCACTCCAGTAAGATTGGCAGCCATTAGGAAGTCAAACAGCATCAAGTGCTGGTGACGATGTGGGGAAAAGGGTACTCTTGTACATTGCTGGTGGGACTGCAAATTGGTGCGGCCAATTTGGAAAGCAGTATGGAGATTTCTTGGAAAGCTCGGAATGGAACCACCATTTGATCCAGCTATTCCCCTACTCGGTCTATTCCCTAAAGACCTAAAAAGAGCACACAATAGGGACACTGCTACATCCATGTTCATAGCAGCACAATTCACAATAGCAAGACTGTGGAACCAACCTAGATGCCCTTCAATAGACGAATGGATAAAAAAAATGTGGCATTTATACACAATGGAGTATTACTCTGCATTAAGAAATGACAAAATCGTAGAATTTGGAGGGAAATGGATGGCATTAGAGCAGATTATGCTAAGTGAAGCTAGCCAATCCCTTAAAAACAAATGCCAAATGTCTTATTTGATATAAGGAGAGTAACTAAGAACAGAGTAGGGACAAAGAGCATGAGAAGAAGATTAACATTAAACAGGGATGAGAGGTGGGAGGGAAAGGGAGAGAGAAGGGAAATTGCATGTAAATGGAAGGAGACCCTTAGGGGTATACAAAATTACATACAAGAGGATGTGAGGGGAAAGGAGGAAAATATAAGGGGGAGAAATGAACTACAGTAGAGGGGGTAGAGAGAGAAGAGGGGAGGGGAGGGGGGAAGGGGGATAGTAGAGGATAGAAAAGGCAGCAGAATACAACAGACACCAGAATGGCAATATGTAAATCAATGGTTCTGCAACTGATGTGATTCTGCAATCTGTATATGGGGGTAAAAATAGGTGTATACCCTGTGTCTATGAATATAAGTGGAAATATGATATATCATACATATAATATAATTGGTTTCCCCTTAAAATAAGGAATTGAATCAAAATAAATATTTCTTATATATTTTCAGATATCAATTCAATACATTATTTAAAGGGGAACCAATTATATTATTTATTAACTGTATGATCTATTCATGCATTATCTCTATATTCATAGACACAGGGTACACCTATTTTTACCCTCAATACTAATTTATACGTTTTCAAAATATTCCTCAAAAAATAGTGGAAGAAATACTCATGTCACCTGATCTATGTGTACATTTTATCACAGTAATATTCTGGACAAAAAAATAAAGGTCACCCTTAAGTTTGTACCAAAGCCTAAATGGAAAGTGAGCATGGATTACTAAAACCTTCCATGTCCAGGTGGCCTAATGCTCTCAAATGTCAATCTTATTGGTGACTACATTTTTGTTTCTTCCTAAGATTATATATTCAACCTCAAGCCTGTTGAAAATGTCTAATCCTATCACTCACTTTATACTTTGCCTGATTTAGTAATGTCTCTATTTATATCTATTTTCCTACATATTTTCCCCTGTTCATCATTGTGACTGACTCTTCACTTGTGCTGACATTTACATTCACTGTTTACCTGAAACCCTATTGCTTAAGAACTTTTGGTCTAAATTTTATTCTCACTCTTCTTTGTAAACCTACTGACTATCTTCCTAATCCTACCGACTATCCCTTTTTGAGTGCATGTTCTCTTCGACATTCAATCATCCAAGGTACAAGCTCCTATGCCATTGTATATAGATTTATCTGAGACATTTTTGCAGAAAATAATTCAAAGCTAAGTGTACCAATTAAGGGCCCAATGCCCTTCTGGACTTCATATCTTCCCTAGATTTCTGTTTTTATACTTATATTTCACCTATATATTCTTGTGAATATCATAGTTTCCCAATACCATTATTCGTCATGCAGAAGGATTCCTAACCCCAAATTGAACATGTTACTAACCCAAACCATACATTGTTCTCTCAATCGAACTTTACAGAACAGCAGGGACAGGGTTGCTCTTAAAATACAGGAATGTAGGGCATGTTCCACCTGTTGAGAACATCAAAGGTCCATGCAGAAATGATCCCTTGAGAAGATGTAGGCAGCTACGAAAGACCTGAGAGAGAAAAGTCATCTTCTATGGCAAACAACCTTGTCAGCATGAAGGGATGTGTATGAATCAGCCTCTCTCTTCTTAATGTAGAGAAGATGGACCAAAACAGTGCTAGGTGGAGAGCTGTTCCCGGGTGCCCATGGTTTATATACCATTCTAACTTGTGAAAGTGTCACAGGAAGTAGGGGCAGCCTCCATCTCATGGGACTCTTGAAAGCAACTGTTAGGACAAAGTGGTTGTCAAGGCAATGACCTCATTCAGTTCCTGAAGAAGTGATCTACCTCACTTCCTTGGTGATGGAACTCTCTTAACTTGGGATCCAGGAAGCCAGGCACCCGGAGCCAGTCCAGTCCCAGACCCAGTAGGCTCACTTGTTTGAATTTACCAAGGAGAGTGTCAGTCTTTCTTGGTACCTACAGATGTGAGGATGGCCAAATACCAGGAGAGCTCTGCATAGGGGCCTTTCCTGAGAAAGTAGGTAGTGGTTCACCGCAGGCTCCTGACAACTTCACAGAGTTGGCCAAGGAGACCAGATCTGAGATAGGACAGGCCATTTTGGGGGAACATAGTATGGCCCACCACTCAGAGGAAACTCCGGATAGTCATAGAGTTACATGGGGGAAGGAGGTGTCTTTGTGGGTGTGGGTGTGATTTTGTGTTTTTGTCTCATGATCTGAGAATAGGTAGGAAAGACGGTTTGTTTGATTTGGAGTGGTCTTCTTCTAGTAAGTCGTTGGACAAGGCAAGTGTTTCTATGTCTATGTATCCCACTGTGTCCGTGGTTGTAGACATTAGAAAATAGAATGCAACAATTGATATGTCCTGTATAGTAGAAAGATTCCCAGCATTCATCCTGCCCAATTTATGAATGGACTGCAGCTTGCCTTATCCATGGGCAACACCTGCTACCTTCCTAAGTTCCTGTTTCTTCCAGAATTCTCACCACTCTCCAGAATAGTCTCATGGTTTTGTGTCCAAAATATGTACCACCTCCAAGCTCTGTGACATTGCCATGTCCTGGATAGCTGAAGGGAATGGCGAGCATCTCAGAAAACACAGATATCAGTGTGACCAAGAAAGTCTCAGTTGAGAAACCATGCTTTTGGCCTTTTGCTTATCAATTGTTCTGTTTCCCTGAATGTCAGGAAGGTCTTTGCCTCAGGCCACCCCTTTGTGAAGCCTGAAGAAAACAGTTTTCAAATGAAAATGAATGGGCACCACCTGTGGCTCTTTGCTTAATTGCTTTGGAAAGGGATGTGTCTAAATCAGCCTCTTGGCCCTGTGTGAGGTTGTGGCTTAGATTCTCAGCACCTGATGGATATAAAGAGAGATCCCATGTGTGCATCCAAAACCAAAATGGCCAAAAGAGCAATTATTGTGAATGAAGTCTCTCGCATTCATTTGTAAGGTTCCTGACCACCATCAAGTGAGAATACGGATCCTTTGGGTCAAATGAGTTATGCACAGCCCTGCAGAGGCTAGCCCATAGGTTTTTGGTTTTTCTCATGGCTCCAAATCATATAAAGAATCTATACCTGACACTCAGTAGGCCTCAAATTGGAGATGCAGAGCAGTATTAACAGCTAGCCTATCTGATCACTCCTGGTTCACCGGATGGGTGTCCAGGCCACCTTGACTTTAGGCAAATGAGGGGCAAGGGAGCTTATTTTTGACACTGTCTTGGGCTGCACCCCTCATGAAAAACTCCAGCCAGAGGTTATGATAAGTGTCTATATGGAAGAAGATGAGGGCCATGTGGGAGTGTTTGGTTTTAATTGTGGTCATTTGTTTGGCGGTTGGAAGAGATAACTGGATCCACCTGGGCTTGAACTCTGGCATGATTCCTCTTAGAGACTGAGTTCTGGAATTTACCTCAAAGAAGTATTGCCATGAAATGTGTTGGGATTTTAGGAGGCCACGCATGAGAAGCGCCCTTGAAAACTGAGATCGAGTGCCAGGGTGTCTTATCACAGTGCAGTGAGAATCTCAGCCAGGATATCACATGATTTTATTCTGAAAGACTTGGCAGCCATAGTTGAGAGTCTAAACACATATGGAACTCATATTGTAGACCTCAATGATCCTGGCTTCATGTGACCTTTTGGCCAATCTTTGGGAAGCCTTGCCTGTGAGATTTCTCCAGAGTTTTAATTTAAATGAGCTTCCTCACCACATAATGGTTCCTGCATTAATTGAAACGTACAGTGACTCCAACTTCATCCTTCAAAAATGGCTAAATAAATACCATCAAATTTCTGAAATTCCCATGACCAGGTGGCACTGGAGAACCTTTGGATATCCTGTTGCTGATCATGAGTGAAATAATTCCCCACGCAATGACACTTCACCGGGAGAATTCCAATTTTATTGCTCAAAGCTGTGTGCTTATATAGAACTAAGGGGGAGATGGTAGGGCTTAGATAAATGGCAGCAACCCGTTTATTGGAAAGTTCTTTCAGATGTCAGCTCCAGAGCCCAGAAATTAGTTCTCATTGGGGCTAAGGTTCCCCACAAGTGAGATTTGAAATTGGCGCTGACGTGAGAGTTCACAAGGGTGGGAACTTTTTGCGCCACTGCAGAAATGAAGAAGGTAGGAAGAAGAAGTCCTTAGGCACCATGTTGAGGTTTTTCTCTGGGGTATGGCGGCCATTTACTCTTTTCCCAACATTCCACCCTTTTGTTTTCTTAGGAAGTGGGGCGTCATTTGTCAGATCCGGCTGCTTCCTGCTGTGTGGGGGTGGTGTGGGACCTAGAAAGAGAAGTGGAGGAATACTCAGGGAGCAGGTTTGGGATTATCATGGCAGCCAGAAATAAAACCCAGTGGCTATAGACAGCTACTTTCGTAGGGGTGAAGTCAATGAATGTTCCCTGAAGCCAAAGTTGTCGATGGCATGGAACTAGTCCTGGATGGAAGAGATTGTTGGTATCAGCCACTGGTCCTGTAACAGAGACTCTAGGAAATACTGGAAGCATTGCCTGGACATGGCGTCACCAGCACCTGAAGAAGATCAGAGCAAATAAAAACAGAATGAAGATAAAAATAAAGGAAATGTCATTTTTTGGCAGAAGTTCCATGTTGGGGGACTGACATAGAAGAGGCCAAGGGCCATGAGAAATCTTAGAAGGTTGTAAAGACTCATGAATCCAGGATGGCAGATTAAGAGGTTCTCCGAGCTCGTTGTCTCCCGCTGTCTGATACCCATTGCATTCCATCATGCCTGGTAGTGAGCTTCATCACTGAGTTAATGTTCTCTTGGAGATGTTGGGGGTTCATCGGTCATCAGAGGCTGGTAGTGCCTAAGCAAAAGCTGGTTGAAAGTTTGATTAGGAATTTTTTGCAGTTGGGTTTGAAGGCACTTCATTTTACAGGGCAAGAGAGCACAAAAAAGGAGCATCCCAATAAGGGGCCCCAAGATATGTAGTAAGTACATGGCAAGATAGGATTGGAAGAACCCCATGATGGCATTGGAGGAGGTATGTTTGAGCAATTGGGTCGATAATTCCTGCAATTTAACAACATTTTTTTTATTAGCCCAGATTCATTAACATAATAGCAAAATTCCTCTCTGAGGAATAGGCATGTAACCCCTTTTTCTGCAGTGAGAAGATCAATTGCCCTTTGGTTCTGTAAAGCCACTTGTGCCAATGATGTAACCTGCCGCTGCAAGGAACCCAGAGACTCAGCCATGGTATTGAGTGTTTCCTGCAGTTTTTGTTGAAGGTCATTGGATGCCCATAGAGCATGACCTATAGCTCCACCAGAGAGTCCGAGACCCATCTCTGAGGTTGTTAAAATGAGGCCTACCAGAACCGGCAGAAAGACTACCCTACGGGTGCGGGAAGGTAGGGCCAACTGTCGGAATTCGGTGGGAGTATATAAAGATAGCTGAGGAACTACAGTAACCAAGAAACAGGTGCCAGAGACATTGATCGTTGAGGTACTTAAAGACCCATTACACCAGAGGAAATGTTCAGGTTGCCTAAACACAGGGCTCTATGGGGTGTTGTAGCTCAAGGAACAAACGGGTAAAGGATTCATTATTGGCAGGTGGAAACAGATGAAAGGAAATAAAGTATTGGTGGAATAACTTTCCCACAGTGGAATACGTGTCACATGTAGGGGTTGTCCTTTTTTAGAGAAATTGTAGGGTTTTGCTGGAATATTTTCTGCCGCTAATGGGACTGCTGCTAGAAGTGGACGACTAAGTGAAGCACAGAGAAAGCACTGAGAAGTAGGCAAAGAAAGACGGGTGGAGTTTAATAATCAAAACGTTTGGTGTAGCAAATTGAGCCATGTGGGAGGGGGACCTGAGGGGGTTGAAGGCTCTGAATCCTCTTTGGATGAGCTATGGATACGATCTCGAAGTTTTGATTCTGAGTCCTTAATGTGTTCGACTACCTGGATGGTTGCCTTAGGTGGCGTAATCAGGGTGCGGCCAATAGTCATCCACCCTGTGGGTCTGAGTGAGAATGTCTGAGCATAGACAGCAAACTCAACATAGCCCCAACGTTTGGCCTTGGGGTCAGGTTTATCTAAAGTATACCATCCATTGTTATTGGATGAAGAGCCTTTATGCCACTTTATGTAACTAGAAGTCCACCCTTCAGGGTAACCGAGTGAGTGGTAAGAATAGCTACCACGTTCATCATGGAACCTGCATGACCAATAGGGTCACCCATTATATATCTCAGGCCACCAATGACAATAATCTTTTGTTTGATCAAAAAGGAAGCAAATGAAAGGCCAGTTCCAGCTACCAGGGACGAAGGTCCTTGAAGGTGACAATTTTAGGGAAATAGAGGTGCAGTTGTGGATGAAGCAAGTAGTTGCATCCACTCCGCGGACCTTCTGCATGCCATGTTCTGAGTATCGTTCCCGAAGAGTGAATAAATGCACGGTAGGTGAGGAGGGTAAAGACCAGTCCTGACAGAGCACAGAAAATAAGCAGAGCACAAAAAACAAGCAGTTAGAGAAGACTAGGGTGTTGGGAGAGCTCATTGTGCCTTCTTTAAGAGGAATTGGGCTGCAAGGAAAACCGTGTGAGCCGCAACTTAAATGGGTGAGATGGGTGTGGAGAGCAGGAGTAAAGGGGAGGTTCAGGAGGTGATTCTTGGAGTTCCTCTGGGGTGGCCCTGTCGTCAGCATGTGGGGCCTCCTGGTGATGTGGCTTCAACCTAGACATGTGATTCCAGGGAGTGAGACGGTTGTCTGGTAAGGAGAGTTTGGCGGCGGTGCTGGTACAGAAAATGACAGGATAGGGGCCTGCCCATTTTGGGGCAAGAGTCCCTTTCTCCTCTGGGGTATTATAATTGACTAGACTAACAGGTGTTAAGGGAGGAGTGTTTGGAGAGGAGACTGGGTCTGGAAGAAGCCAGTCCTGATATTTCCAGAGTTCTGAGCGGAGATGAAGCAAGAGATGCAAAGACAAATCTCGGGTGAGAGGTCCTTGTGAAATGACCAACGCAGGGGTTATAAGATGTCTTTCATACATTATCTCAAAAGGAGACAGTAAAGATGGTTTCTTAGGGAGAGCTCTGATTCGAAGCAAAGCCAAGGGAAAGAGTTTGACCCAGTCTATGTTTAATTCCATTGTCAATTTGGTAAGGACTTCCTTTAGAGTACGATTTACCCTTTCCACATTCCCTGAAGCCTGGGGTAAATATGGACAGTTGAAATGCCACTTGAAGGAGAGGGCTTGAGAGACCTTTTGTGTGATCCTAGAAGTAAACTCAGGGCCATTGTCATATTGTAGGGAAGTGGGCATACCAAACCTGGGGATGATGTCTGTCAGTAAGATTGAAGCTAAAGTGGAAGCCTTTTTATTGGAAGTGGGAAATGCCTCAACCAAACCAGAGAAAGTGTCCACAAAGACAAGGAGGTATTTAGTGTGCCATACTGTGGGCATGTTGGTGAAGTCTACCTGCCAGTCAGCAGAGGGAATGTGTCCCCGGGCTTGTTGGGAAGGAAAACGTTTGGGCCTTAAAGGAGTATGAGGGTTGGTCCGCTGACAGATCTGACAATTAGAGGCTATATTCTGTAGCATGGCTTGTCAGAGGGAGTGAGGAAGAAGAAACTCTGTAAAAAGAGGGTCAAAGACTGAGAATTGGAAAGGAATAGAGTATGAAGGAACTTGAAAAGATGCTTGTTCTTACTGAAAGAAGTAGGGGCTTCAGATGAGCTGTCTAAAGTGGCCATTATATGTCCACCATGGGGGCCATGATTGGAAGTTGTAGCAGCCATTCGTGCCACCTGGTCAGCTTTGGCATTGCCCTCAGTGATAAGAGAGCCGTCCTTCTGATGGGACCTACAATGGACATCTCCCAACTGGGTGGGTAAGTGGGAGGCCTCTATCAGATTGGTTATAAGAGCTGAATTAGTGATCGCATTACCTTTGGTGGTAAGTAGGCCTCGCTTCTTTCAAATTGCAGCATGGGATAATAAGATATGGAAGACATATTTTGAATCAGTTTAGAGGGTGAGGGATTTGCCTTGTGCTAGAAGGCAGGCACGAGTGGATGCTATAAAATCAGCCTGCTGGTCTGTAGTTCCTGAAGGCAAAACTTTGGCCTCTTTAATCTCAGTGGCTGAAAATACAGCGTATCCAGAGTAATGAGTTCCATTCTGCCTAAAGGAACTGCTGTCAGTAAACCAGATAAGGTCAGGCTTGGTGAGTGGTCTCTCAGAAATGGAAGAATGACAGGGGAGGAAATCATCTAAGTTTTCCAAGCAATTATGAGTTGGTGTGTGAGACATGGGAGTCATTGGGAGCAGTGAGGCAGGGTTCAGTGCAGAGCAGGGGAGGAAAATAATATTAGGGTTTTCCAGAAAGGAAGTGAGGAGCGACAGAACTCTGGATGTAGGGAGGGTTTGAAGGCCCTTTTAAGGTAAAAGATCTTTCAAGTGATGTGGGGAGTAGATAGTTCAAGGGGCCCCAAAAGTCAGATTAGAGGCTTCTTTGTGAAAGTGTCACAGGAAGTATTGGCAGCCTCCATCTATTGGGACACTTGGAAGCAACTGTTAGGACAAAGATGTTGCCAAGGCAGTGACCTCATTCAGTTCTTGAAGGAAGTGACCTATATAACTTTCTTGGTGATGGAACTCTCTGAACTTGGGATCCAGGAAGCCAGGCACCCAGAGTCATTCCCAGTCCCAGTCCCAGTGGCCACACATGTTTGGATTTACCAAGGACAGAATCGGTCTTTCTGTGTAACTACTGATGTGAGGATGGCCAAATTCCAGGAGAGCTCTGAAGAGGGGCCTTTCCTGAGAAAGCAGGTAGTGTCTCACTACTGGCACCTGACAACTTCACAGTGTTGGCCAAGGAGACCAGATATGACATAGGACAGCCCATTTCGGGGAAACGTAGTATGTCCCATCAGTCAGAGGACACTCCGGATAGTCACAGACCTACTTGGGGGAAGGAGTTGACTTTGTGGGTGTGCGTGTGAGTTTGTGGTTTTGTCTCATGATCTGAGAATATATAGGAAAGTCGGTTTGTTTGATTTGGAGTGGACTGTTTCTAGTAAGTCTTTTGACAATGCGAGTGTTTCTATGTCTGTTTATCCCAGTGTGTCCGTGGTTGTAGACATTAGAAAAGAGAATGCATCAATGGATGTGTCCTGTCTAGTAGAAAACTTCACAGCATTCATCCTGCCCAATTTATGAATGGACTGTGGCTTGCCTAATGGATGGGCAACAACTACTATCTTCCTAAGTTCCTGTATGTCTTCTTGAATTCTGGCCACTCTCCAGAATAGGTTCAGGGTTTTGTGTCCACGATATGTACCACCTCCAAGCTCTGTGACATGGCCATGTACTGGATAGCTGAAGGGAATGGGATCATCTCAGAAAACTAAGATATCATTGGAGAAACCCTGCAATGGGCTATTTGCTTACCTATTGTTCTGTTGCCCTGAATGTCAGAAAGGTCTTTGCCTCAGGCCACTCCTTTTTGAAGCCTGAAGGAAACGGTTTTCAAGGGGAATTAATGGGCATCACCTGTTGCTCTTTGCTTAATTGCTTTGGAAAGGAATGTGTCTGCATCAGACTCTTGGCCATGTGTGAGGCTGTTGCATAGATTCTCAGCACCTGATGGATCTAAAGAAAGTTCCCACGTGTGCTTCCAAAACCAAAATGGCCAAAAAAGCAGTCATTGTGAACGAAGTCTCTCGCCTTCCTCTGTAACGTTCCTAACCTCCATCAAGTGAAAATAGGGATCCTTTGTGTCAAATGAGTTCTCAAAACCCTGCAGATGATAGCCCATATGTGCTTGGGTTTTCTCATGATTCCAATTCACATAAAGAGTCTATACCCAAGAGTCAGTAGGCCTCAAATTGGAGAAGCAGAGCAGTATTTATGGCAGGCTTATTTGATCACTCCTGGTTCTCAGGAAGGGTGTCCAGGCAACCCTGACTTTAGGCAAATTAGCTGCAAGGGATTTATTTTGTACACTGTCTTGGGCTGAGCCCCTCATGGAAACCTCCAGCCACAGGTTATGATGAGTGTCTATATGGAAGAAGATGAGGGCCTTGTGGGAGTGTTTTGGTTTTAATTGTGGTCATTTGTGTAGTGCTTGGAAGTGATGACAGGGTCTACCTGGGCTTGAACTCTGGTGTGATTCCCCTTAGAGTCTGAGTTCTGGAACTGATCTCAGAGAAATATTGCCATGAACTGTGTTCAGATTTTAGGAGGCCACGCATTGGATTTCCCCTTGGAAACTGAGATCAAAAAAGAAGGGTGACTTTCCACAGAGCCTTGGAATCTCAGCTAAGATATCACATGATTTTATTCTGAAAGATGTGGCAGCCATAGTTGACAGTCAGAACACCCATGGACGTCACATTGAAGACCTCAATGGGCCTGGCTTCATGTGACCTTTTGACCACTCTATGGGATGACTTGCCTGTGAGATTTCTCCAGAGATTTCATTGAAATGAGTTTCCTCACCATTTAATGGTTCCTGAATGAACTGAAACCCACAATGCCTCCAATTTCATCCATGAAAAATGGCTAAATAAATACAATAAAATTTTTGAAATTCCCTTAACCAGGTGTCACTGGAGAACCTTTGGATGTCTTTTTCCTGATCATGAGTGTACAAGAGAATGCCATGATTGACGGGGTTTCATGAAAATGGTGTAGAACAAAGATGCCAGTAAGTTGGACCCTGCAGAGTAGTGGGCCAATTGCAGTGGTGGGCAGGTGTGTGAAAATACATCTGTGGTGTGGCCAGGAGGATTTTCCATTGCCTTCAAAATGGCTTGTGACTGATATGGTGCAGCCAGCAGACCCTTCTTGTTACATGGAGAGGTTTCTGGGCAAAGTTCAGAGTCAGATTTCTATGGACAAATGGGCAAGCTTTGTGAGATAGAAGCCTGGTTGTTGCATTCTCTGTCACCACAAGTGACAGAACTCCCTCCAATACTGGGTCCCAGTTGATCTCGTTGTATTTCATGAAGCAAATACCAAACTCCCAGTGCAGCAGCAAGAAACACCACGAAAAGTGGAGGATGACCAAATGGCTTCACAGTTCACACGGGGAGACACTTAGCACCAAGTGGCCACAGTTTACCTACAAATACAAAATTCAGCACTGCTGCCTCATGTTCATTAGAATACAAGAAACCATGTCCTCCAGGTCACGTAGATGCAGACCCAGCTTTTATGGTGTCACTAGAAAGGAAGCTAAATCTCCTTACAACAACATATATTTCAAGCGCCCAACCTCAGAGGAAGTTTCTCAAGAAGTCTTTAGGCCGGCAGAGCTCCACGTCTTTGGAGTGTTTACCTGTTAGACCAGGACGCTAGAAAAGACCACTGACTCAAATTAAAATCAAATAAAATTAAGCTTATTATTTCCACCGGCCGTGCTGCCTCTCCCTCCCAAAATGGTGGGAACAAGACAGCATCCCCAGCTTTCCTACAGCCCAGTTTTATAGCCCAGAAAGTTACACAAAAGGGGGGTTACAGATAACAGAACTCTGATAAACATCACATTAAAGGTAGTTTACAATTTTTTTGCTGTCCCTACATCAGAATTCTTGAGGACCATTAGAGCCTCAGAGAGGGTTGTTGTCTGGCCAGAGAAGGCAAATATTTATGATGTGTCACTAAAGTTTCAGAGAGGGCTGCTATCTGGTCAGAGAGCTGGGCATGCGTGAGTTCAAGGCGTGGGCAGGCATTCCACACAGGTTCAGAATTTGAAGTAATTTATGGTAAAGCCAAAATTATCTTTTCATGACTTTGTGGCATGATGGCTCCCAATTTTAATAAAAGATCAGGTTGGGTCTACAATTTCCCCCTTTTCTCTGTGTCCCTTTCAAATCTTTGATAGATTATGGGAAGAGCACTGAGGAAATTTTAATCCCTCAGATAAGAGTCTCCAAATTTTTACAACTCACCCAAAACCGATCTCCCTGATTTTACCTGACTTAATTAATTATTTATATTGATAGTCTATTTATCTTTCTCTCCATTGTTGTAAAAAGAGTGGCATCACTAATTTTTTCTTCTTCTGTCCTGAGACAGGGTGACGTGAGTGGGCTCATCGTGAGGGACATGAGTTGCCTATTAGAAGTCAGTTGAGAGACATGAGTTGCCCTTTAGAAGTCAGTTCGGTTTGAAGTCAGGTTGGGGAAGAACAGATTGTAAAGTCATCTGTGAATGGATTCTTCTATGAGTGAAGCAAAAACCATGAGTACTGAATAAATGTTGCAGGAGCTGGAACATGTCACAGTATAGAAATTCCCTCACCAGTCTTTAATATCCCCAATTATCAGGACTGTCAACTTAATATTTAACTTTAAGTGTTACAGTTGGCCCTCCCAATAAGACACAGTTTAATAATTTAATGTCATCTGATCTTGTAAAAATCCTTTTACTAGTATGACCTCTGCGTCTAATAGAGAAACCTTTAATTCTGTTACTCAGGGCTGGATAATCGTACTAGCAAACACCAAGCCTACCTGTGTAGGTTAGGAATATCTGTAGGTCTTAAACTGAAAACTTCTGCCTGTGGCAGCTCTTCTTGATAGTCTCTTTTTATAAGTATTAGGCATTCCTGTGTGAGAATCCTTCTTTGTAGCCTCCAGTCTTACTTATTTTGGGAGGATAAGATAAAGTGCATACCTTAAAATTTTATTATTATTATTATTATTTTTTAAAATGCCCAGGAGTGGCTGTATTTTGGTCTTAACTGTCTTTGCTAAGTGTTTAAGATGAAGCAGTCAAACTGACTTTTGTTTCTATCTATTGTTAACAGTCAGCTGAGCTTTTGTGGGAATCAATTCTGGGGAAACTTGAGAAGAGATTCTCAGTTCTGCTAGTGCCATTTGCGCTAGGTGGGTCCAGGTCTTGCTTGACCATTTGGCTTCCCTCAGAAGCATCATGGATGTCTCCTTTCTATGATGACTCTCCTCATTGTAACAAATGCACTGATTGGCTTTCTGTTCTCCAGTGGTCTCATTAATCTCCCTGATCAGGAGGTTATGTGGCTCAGAGTTGCAAAGCTCTTTAGAGAAGTCCCCTGTTCCCTGGATTCAGACTGACTCAGAGGGCAAGAGCCAAATATTGGTTTTCTTGGCCCTTTTCATTTAACATTCATTTTAAATCCTAATCTTAAAAATCCAGCAAATAAATTTTAACAGCCTTACATTAAGAGTACTGGGCTTTAATGTCTATAACTTTATAATTACCTTTTTATTAATTGGGATCTGTATTATTCTGTCTGTATTGTAGTTGATGACTTATTATCTTGAATAAACCCATGTTGTGTTCTTAAAGCAACACATTTGTAAAACACTAACAGGGAATCTTTAGATCACTTATAAGAAAATTTCAAACTAAAATTAACAAAAGTAAAAATACTTAGTTCGTGTAATATCTTCCCGGAATTTTTTGGCTGAATTATACATTATATCCCCTGTTTGAGATCCTAGGAATATTGACAATAAAAAAAAACTTTTTAACATAACTTTAAAGAAATATTATCTGACCTAATGGTTTCATAGTCATTCTCACATGTAGTAAGATGGGACACAGAGCCTTATCTCAGGTAAGGCAGGGCTCTTTATAAATCTTAACTATTTTAGTTCTAAAGCTGATCTTTATTTTTAAATATCATTTGACAATGTTTAAATAAATTGTTTGAGGTCACATGAACATTAGCTAACACCATATGATATCACATTTAAAACATGAATTAAAGAAAGGCTGAAAGTTTTTAACCTTTACAAAGATTAGGCTCTAATTAACTTAAAAATACATTTAAATTGTTCCCCAATGTAAAAAGTAACATAAAAATTTACATATCTTATTGATAACAGGTAAATAAATCCACAATATATTTTTTACCACACAACTTCAGAGCACCAGCTTGATATAATACTCTTTAAACGTTTCTACCTTACAGACTTGCATACCTGTAAGATATGAAAACATTAATAGCATAACAATTACATTTATGTTTCTACATTAATCAAGTTTGGCTTTTAAAGAAATGGCAGTACAGTGCTCTAAAATAACAGTTTTTATTTAATCAGTTGTTTAATTTTTATGGTTGCTTGCTCTAGAAAACATAAATCTTAATAAACTCAATGTTATGGGTAAACTTATGTTTTAAGAAATTTTTGTCTCATTAACACATGACTGATTTTTACAATCTTATACAGAGTTTACTAAAAAAAATACAGATCTTAGTAAATCAATCAGATATCTAACAAAAGTACTCATGAATGAGTAATCCCATATCAAATTTACTTTACTTATTTATCAAAAAGTTAGAGAAATGTATTGAACAGTGTAAACCATTTTTATGTTGAAGGAAAGGTACTAGAGCCAAGGCATATTAGACATTTTGTAGATGTTAATATTTTGTTAGATGTTTGAACACCTAGAAAACTTTGTAAGCTTAAATTTAAAGACATTTGTTTTTATCTCTTTATCCAATTTAAATTGAAACATTTAAATCACGTGAATTAAAGATCTTTGGATCCACTTTTTAAAAATTTGTTTTTACGAGCGCTATTTTTTTATGAGCGCTCCTTATATATGTTAATTTGTGTATCATATATATGATATACGGACATATGTATATATAGACATACAACACATAACAATTTGTGCACACATAATAATAGTAAAGGCCTTGTAGCTTTTCGTAGTTGAAATCTTTATTGCAATGTTTCAAAAAGTCCACAGTTGGTCAAAGATAGAACTGATCAGAAAAACATTAACCTAGGTCTGTATGCTCAAAATCATGAGGTCAAAAAACATAAAGTATCTAAGAAAAAAAATAAGAGTCCTAGAAAAAATGACTTGCCAGTAATTAGTAAATAGCATACAATTTACCTTATTTTCCCTTAGACCTCAAATCACTCTCCTACAAAGCTTGCAGGCTTCTTTCATTTGCATTTCAACATAAGTCATGGCTGAGGTCTGGAAGGAGCAGCAAAAAAACTGCTATTCTGAACAGACATCTCAGGACTAAGGCATTTTAACCATAATTTTCAGGTTCAGATGTTGAAAATTATGATACAAGTTTAAGATACAATTCACAAAATTTTATATCTTTACATCTTGTTTTGTCAACAGACACCATACTATGATTTACTATTTATGTCCAAATTCATGCACTGGTACACACAGTGACATTTTCCCAGGCTACGCAATTCAAAATTGGTGAAAAAAAAAAAAAAAAAAGACCGTATGATTGGGAAGTTTCTTGCCAACTTGGAAGTAGAGTTCTTCAGTTATCCATCCTAAGTATTTAAGTTCTCTGGCATGAATTATCTGAAATCATAAACTAAACAATTACCTAAACCCGACTTTTTACTGCAAGATTGTGCAATGCTTCAAAAACCCATTCAGTTACCAGATTGTTAAAATAAAACATCATCATTTAGACACACATTCAGCTAAGATCATTCCCCAAAAACAATTTATAATATCAACACATTATTGCAGATGCCTTAAAGGGCCAGAAACAAAGACACAATACAGACAGAAAGGAGGTCCAGACTATGGCTGTCAGACAGAACCCTTTAAACCAGAGCAGATAAGAGAAAAATCTCCTACAGCAGTGGCACCATAGATGTCCCCACAAGGGGACCAGATGTTTTCACAGAAGGGCAACCTGAAATGTAAAATAAAGTGTCTCCATGGTGACATTACTGCATTTAGTGTCACCTTTTTCTTTTTCTCTTTTTTTAACAAGACAGAGGTGGCATAATCCTTACAGTGCAGGGAAGGAAGGAGGTAATTCCCTGAATCAACAGGGCTTTGGCAGCTGCTGGGAGTCCCTCAGTTTCCCCTTTTACATACAGGATTAGCTCCTCTGATTCAGTTCCACATCAAGCATGCTCTATCTCCTAACATTTCAGTAGATAGCTCTAACAAAGTTCAGGGGCGGAGGGTGGGTACAAGATTTGTAACTTAAAGTTTGGTTCCTGACCTTGAAGAAAATTAATACAAATTTAATAATGAGGACTGGGTTTTGAGAAAAAGAAAAAAGGAGTTTTATTGCTTGGCTAACAAAGGAGAAACAGAGGGGACTCTGCCAAAGTTGTGACTCTCTTTATCTGGAGGGACAAGGGGTTTTAAAGGAGTTTCACTTGTTAACCTGGGAGATACTCAGTTCTTAGGTCCCCAGCAGGCATAGCCCTCTGCAATGGGTGTGCTCCAGGCAGCCAGCTAGGGGCTTCTATCATCCTGCTTTACAATGGGGGATAAAGTTCATTGCAGTTCCTTAAAACACAGTCCAAAGGGGTGTCAGGCTTAATCTCTTTATTTCTGATTTTCATGTCCAATATACTTAAGTTTTTACCACCAAAATCACACAACAAAACGAACAAAAACAAACAAACAAAAAACCAAAAAATAGAACACAGAACACAAAAAAACAGAAACCCAGCGCCTAAACACAGAAACAGGGGAAGAGTGCAACATCTTGCTAAAGCTCCAGGGTAGGAGCGTGTGGTGCCCGTTGGCACCTCTCTACAGTTCCAGAGGAATTCCCTACAGAACAGAACAGAGGACAGAAAGATTCTCGTTACTGTCCTGGACAGAAGTATATGTGAGCCTCCCCGTGCCACATCTCTGTCATCAGAAGAGATCTCCCTTAACCAGATATCAGATGTTATAAAGGAGCCACTTACCTATGGAGGCGTCCTCCATCAGGTGCTTGCTAATAGTTTTAGTGCAGAGGTTCACTGCAGTGCTCCCTGGACTAAAGGCTCTCTTCCAAATATAAAGAAGATGGACCAAATCAGGCCTGTGTGGAGAGCGGTTCCTTGGTGCCTATGGTTGATATACCATTCTAATTTGTGAAAGTGCCACAGAAAATAGGGTAAGCCTCCTTCTCATGGTACGCTTGAAAGCAACTGTTTGGACAAAGTGGTTGCCAAGGCAGTGACCTCATTCAGTTCCTGAAGGTTGTGACCTCACTTCAATCCCTTGGTAATGGAACTCTCTGAACTTGGGATCCAGGTAGCCAGGCACACAGAGTCAGTCTCAGTCCCAGTCCCAGTGTCTCACTTGCTTCGATTTAGCAAGGACAGAGTCAGTCTTTCTTGGTACCTACTGATGTGAGGATGGCCAAATGCCAGGAGTTCTCTGAAGAGGGGCCTTTCCTGAAAAAGTAGGTAGTGGCTCACAGCTGGCTCCTGACCACTTCACAGAGTTGGACAAGGAGACCAGATCTGAGACAGGAAATGCCATATCGGGGCAACATAGTATGGCCCAGCAGTAAGAGGATACTCTGGAGAGTGAGAGACCTACTTGGGGAAGGAGGTTCCTTTGTGGGTGTGGATGTGTGTTTGTGGTTTTGTCTCATGTTCTGACAATAGGCAGGAAAGTCGGTTTGTGTGGTTTGGAGTGAACTGTTTCTAGTAAGTTGTTTCACAAGGCGAGTGTTTCTATGTCTGTGTATCCCACTGTGTCCGTGCTTGTAGACATTAGAAAAGGGAATGCATCAATGGATGTTTCCTGTCAAGTAGAAAGCTTCCCAGCATTCATCCTGCCCAATTTATGAATGCACTAGGGATTGCCTTATAGATGGGCAACATCTGCTATTTTCCTAAGTTCCTGTTTTCTTCCTGAAATCTAGCCACTCTCCAGAATAGGTTCATGCATTTGCATCCACGATATGTACCACCTCCAAGCACTGTGACATGGACATGTACTGGATAGCTGAAGAGAATGGCAAGCATCTCAGAAAAGTCAGATATCACTGTGACCCAGAAAGTCTCAGTAGAGAAACCCTGCGAAGGGCCTTTTGATTACCTATTGTTCTGTTGCCCTGAATGTCAGGAAGGTCTTTGCCTCAGGCCACGCTTTTGCGAAGCCTGAAGAAAACAGTTTTCAAACGGAAATGAATGGGCATCACCTGTGGTTCTTTGCTTAAATGCATTGTAAAGGGATGTGTCTGAATCAGCCTCTTGGCTCTGTGTGAGGCTGTGGCTTAGATTTTCAGCACCTGATGGATCTAAAGAAAGATCCCATGTGTGGATCCAAAATCAAAATGGCCAAAAAATCAGTCATTGTTGATGAAGTCTCTCGCATTCCTCTGTAAGGTTCCTGACCTCAATCAAGTGAGAAAAGGGATCCATTGGGTCAATTGAGTTCTTCAAAGCCCTGCAGATGCTTGCCCATAGGTTCTTGGGTTTTCTTATGAATCCAATTCAAATAAAGAATCTAAACCCCACCGTCAGTAGGCCTCAAATTGAAGAACAGAGCTGTATTAATGGCAGGCATATTTGATCACTCCTGGTTCACAGGAAGGGTGTCCAGGCCACTCTGACTTTTGGCTGCGCCTCTCATGGAATCCTCCTGCCAGAAGTTATGATGAGTGTCTATTTGGAAGAAGATGAGTGCCATTTGGGAGTGTTTTGGTTTTAATTGTGGTCATTTGTGTGGCGGTTTGTAGAGATAATTGAGTCCATCTTGTCTTGAACTTTGGTGTGATTCCCCTTAGAGACTGTGTTTTGGAACTGACCTCTGAGAAGGTACAAGGTCCTGTGTCATTGTATATCCATATTTCTGGGACATCTCTACGGAACGTAATTCAAAGCTAAGTATACCAATCAAGGGCCAAATGAACTTCTGGGCTTCAAATCTAACCTAGATTTCTGTTTTCATACTTATATTGAAAGGTTAATAAAATAGGTACTTGTCACTTCCTGTTTTTCTGTATGCTTAATAAAACACTGTTGAAATCTTGAGAACTGTTTGCTCTTCTTCTTCCCAGAATGTGCTGCCCCCAACTGCCAAACTGCAGAATGTACTCCATCAACCATTTGCACGCAAACCGCCCACTCGCCCTTACCCATCAATAAACTTCCCTCCCTGCCCTCTCCAAGGAAAATATATAAGCACTTCTTAAGCTGTTCTCAGGGCTCTCTGCTCTATTCAAGCGAGCTCTGAGCCCTTGCATGCCGGACTCCCAATAAACCCTTTGCTGTTGCATTATACAGTCTCTTGGTGGTCTCTTTCATCGATGCTCACCCGACCTTTACTTCTGGTGGCCCCAGCGAGATCCGGCAGCTGCAGATGAAAGACCCCCAACGGGATGCTCTGGGGGTAAATAAGGCCCCTCTTTCTGGTTTCAGGATTCAGGTTAGGGTTTGACAAAATGGCTATTGGTAAAGAGCGTGAGCTCTCTCCCACGGTGACTGACACACATGTCACAGAGCCACAGGCCATGTCCCTGGGGGATTCACTCGGGAAATCGAGGAACCATAGTCTCCTCGACTCAGTGATATTTTCTTTCAGATTCGGAATTGCCAGCCCATCAGGTTTTGCCGGCTACTCAGTCCTGGTCTCAGTATTGGACGTCCATTGCCTGTCTTTATTGTCTTGTCTTGTCTGTGTCGTGTGTTGTTGCTTTCACTGTCTGTGTATATTTCATTATGGGACAGAGCACTTCAATGCCTCTGTCCCTGACCCTTAATCACTGGACCAAAGTCTGCTTAAGGGCTCAGAATCTTTCTTTTTCATTAAAACACCAGACCTGGCAGATTCTGTGTCTCAGAATAACCCACCTTTGTAGTCAGATGGCCTCTAGAAGGATGTTTCTACTTCGCACTAATTTGAAAAGTCTGAGATATTGTCTTTCAGCCGAGGCCACATAGACATCCAGATCAATAGCCATATATCTTAACTTGTCAGGACCTCTGCAAATCTCCTCCTCCATGGGTGAAGCCTTTCCTTGTCCCTGCACCCACTCCTACTCCTTCCCCTATGATTCTATCTCTAAAACTCTCTGTTCCTCAACCTCCACCCTCTGTTCTCCCTGAGTCTCAAGACTCTACTCGTCCTTATCCTCTGCCCTTGTCCCCCAACCCCCAAAACCCTGTAAGTAATTCCCCTGCTGCTGACTCAGCCTCTCCACCATTCGAGGAAGACAGAATGGCCCAGCGCTCTCCAGATGACTGTCCCATGACACACACAGCGCCTCCTTCCCTGGAGGAAGCTGGCCCGGCTAAAAAAACTCAGAGAACTCGCCAACGTTTTCACACCTGCCTACTTGGAATGACTGCCAACAACTCCTAGGGACTCTCTTCATGACAGAGGAATGAGAGAAAAACCTCCTGGAAGCTAGAAAAAAATATCCTCGGACCTGATGGGCGACCAACACAACTTCCCAACATAATAAAAGCTGCCTTCCCCTTTAACCAACCCAACTGGGACCCCAACACCTTTGAAGATAGGGAGCATCTGTCCAATTATTGCCAGGCTCTAATAGCGGGTATCCAAGGGGCCGCTAGGTGACCAACTAATTTGGCCATGGTAAGAGAAATTATTAAAAGGCCTGATGAATCTTCCTCTACGTTTCTAGAGAGAATTATGGAGGCATATAAGAGATATACTCCTTTCGATCCTCAGGCAGCAGATCAAAAGGCATCTGTCACGATGGCCTTAATTGTTGAAGCTGCCATGGATATTAAAAAAAAAAAGTTAAAAGAGAGATTTAGTAAGAGAAGCCAAAAAAGTATACTATAAGAGAGAAACAGGGAAAAAGAAAGGGAGCAGAGGGAGGATGAGAGAAGCAAAAGAAAGACTAAGGCATTGACTAAGATCCTGGTCACAACAAGGAAGAGGCCAGAAATTAAGACATAAGGTGACAGGAAGCGATACCTGGGCCCGTGCCACAGGCCACCCCTGGCCTCAGATCAATGTGCCTACTGTAAAAAAAAAAAGGACACTGGGCCAAAGAGTGCCCTATAAAGAGACAGACACGCCAGCCAGCCATTCTGACTCTGGGGGATGACTAAGAAAGTTGGGGCTCAGATTCTTTCCCCTAGCTCAGGGTAACATTTGAAGTGTAGGGGACCCCAGTAAACTTTGAAGTGAATACAGGAGCAGTATACTCAGCCCTTAAGGCCCCATTGGGCCGTCTATCAAATAAAAGGTCTGTAGTTCAAAGGGCTAATGGCAGTAAATATCGGGCTTAGACTACTAAGAGGACCATGGACCTGGGGAAAGGAAAAATCCATCACTCCTTCCTAGTAATCCCAAAATGCCTGCACCCATTGATGGGCAGAGATCTGCTCACCAAGCTCTGGGCCAAAATAACTTTTAACCCTGAAGGCCCCCAAATGAAATTTCTAAATCCTTCAGTAAAAACTCCTATAGTCACTGCTTTAACTATATTAGTAGAAGATGAACGTCCACTCTTCACACCCCCCAAGACTGATCAAACAGGCAAGCTACCCCAGAAATGGATAACAGATTACCGAGATGCCTGGGCAAAAACTGCTGTGTTAGGCCTGGCAGTGAAACAACCTCCAATAACAGTGGAGTTAAAAACCTCAGCCTCCCCAGTCAATGTCAAATAATATCTTCTAAGCATAAAAAGCTAAAGATGGGATAAGGCCCTATATTCAGAAATATCTGGCCTTAGGGGTCCTAAGGCCCTGTCAATTGGCCCGGAACACTACCCTGCTATTAGAAGAAAAAGCCAGGAACCAGGGACTATCACCCTGTTAAAGACCTAAGAGAGATCAACAACAGAGTGCAGGACATTCACCCCACGGTACCTAATCTGTTCAATCTGCTTTGCACTCTGAACCCTGAGCAGAAATGGTATACTGTTCTGGACTTAAAACAAGCTTCCTTTTGCTTGCCTCTGCATAAAGATGGTCAGTTGCTGTTTGCTTTTGGGTGGGTAGACCCAGAAACCGGAAAGTCTAGTCAACTAACTTGGACTAGACTCGCAGAGGGGTTCAAAAACTCCCCCACTCTCTTTGATGAAGCCCTTCAGAGAGATCTCAACAATTTCTGAACTACACACCCCAAAGTCACCCAGCTTCAATATGTGGATCACCTGCTACTGGCATCCAACACCAAGGAAAACTGTGAACTGGGACCCAAGCACTATTATCCGAGCTTGCTCAACTCGGGTATAGAGCTTTGGCCAAAATTGCCCAATTTGCCAGCAAGAAGTAATCTTCCTCGACTATTTCCTTAGGGGCGGTAAACGATGGCTCACTGAGCCCAGAAAACAAACCATTGAGCACATACCAACCCCATCTTACAGCAGACAACTAAGAGTTTCTTGGGATTGCTGGGTTTTGCAGGTTATGGATAAATGGGTTTGAGTCCTTAGCTGCTCCTTTATACCCGCTGTTAAAGGGAGATGCCCAATTCCAATGGACCCCTAAGTACCAGGAAGTTTTAGATAACATCTAAGGACACTGACATTGTACGCCTCAACTTTACTGAGCTCAGCCTGCAATTACAGAAAGCCCTACACTACGTTAAAAATGTACATCAACTCACTCACCTTGGTTCAAAGAAACTGCAGGCATTCCTGTAGGATTAAGAACAGAGTTTTCCACTAACTGACTCACAGCGAAAGGAAATAATTGAACTGGTAACAAAAGCCTGTCGGGTCAGTCAATTGTTTAATGCTTACCCTTCCAAGTTTCTTAGACGAAAGCACCTACGAGGAACCAGACCAGGACAATTCTGGGAAGTGGACATTACTGAAATTAAGCCAGCAAGGTATGGACTTAAATATCTCCTAGTCTTTGTGGATACATTCTCAGGATGGATTGAAGCCTTACACACACACACACACACACACACACACACACACACACAGAAAAAAAAAAAAAAAACGGCGCAAATGGTTCTCAAGAAGATCCTGGAAGATATTTTTCCAAGATACGGTCTGTCTAAGATAATAGGGTCTAATAATGGACTTGTGTTCATGGCCCAGGTAAGTCAGGTGTGGATTAATTGTAAGTTACATTATGCTTATATACCCCAGAGCTCAGGAGAGGTAGCAAAAATAAATAGAACCATTAAAGAGACCTTAACAAAATTAAGCTTAGAGACCGGCAGAAAAGATTGGACTATGCTCCTGCCTTATGCACTGTTTCATGCGAGAAATACTCCCTCAGTTTCTTTGTGTAACCTCACCCCCTATGAAATTCTCTATGATGCCCATCATCCAGTAAGGGACCTAATCCCCAACTCTAAGGCCTAACAATCCCTTCCACACCCCTTGCTTGACAGACTTAAAGCCACTGAAAGAACTCAGTGATAACTTTGGAAACAGCTGGCCACTGCCTACCAACCTGGGGACGATGGGATTCCACATCAATATCAAGTAAGAGACTTCGTCAACATAAGACAACATCAGGTGTTATCCCTAGAACCCCGCTGGAAAGGAACATACCAGGTGCTACTTATAACACCTACAGCCATAAAAGTAGACAGAATCACTTTTTGGATCCATGCCTCTCATCTCAAGCCTTCGCTGTGTCCAGACTCTGGTTGGAAACTGGAAAAAACTGGTAACCATTTCAAATTGCGTATTCGCTATGTGGACAAGACTATAGACTCTCCCCTTGGCCACCAGTACTCCTAACCCTCATCAGCCTGTTCAGCAGTGAAGGCTGATCTGAAATCCTACTAGACAAGAAGTATGGTCTATCTCGCATACAGCCCCCTTAGGGACCTGGTGGCTATCTCTCCACCCAGACATTTTTCAGCTTGGTATAAGTCTTTCCTATTGAGATAACCCCAATGAAGAGGATCCCACTAAAGTTCCATTAAATCCCTTCCATACCATAGATAATTGAAACAAACATTATGGATGCACGGAAACGCGAGCCAGATTCAGGTTGGTTAGCCTAGATTACTATATATGCCCGGCGGACTATCAAAGCCACAAACAGCCATGGCTGTGTGGGGGGAAAGCCAACTTCTTGTGTAATTCATGGGGATGTGAGCATACCGGGGCTGCCTGGTGGAACCCAAACTCCTCATCAAATTCAGTACACAGCATTGGCCATATAACCAATTAGACAACCAAAAACTATGGCCCCCAGAGGGTTCTCTAGATCCTCAAATTCTGCATGACATTTTTAACTTCGGCAAGTGCTCAAAAGGGGAAAATTCCCCTATGTGGAATCCTTTTCCCTCCTTCACTCACATCCTGTACTATGCTTCTCCAATAGTTCCTCACCCTCAGCCTTCTGTTCTAGACTCTCTGCTGTCACTCCCACCTCAGCAACCTGATTTCTTCCCTCCAATTACTACATCAAAAACCCAAACCTCCGCCAGTTCTCAGACCATTGCCCCCTTGCTGAGGTAGCAGGTACCGAGGTACCCCTCCACTCACTCACTCCTCTCTTTTTCTGTCTGTGCCTGCACTAGGTCCCACCAAGTCCTCTAAGAAGCTAAACCAAAGCTCAAACCAGCTGAGAAGAGCCCTCAGACCCCTATCCAAGATGTAATAAAAATAGCCTTTAAAGTTGCTTTGTCATCACTGAAAACAGGTTACTAAGAATTTAAAGTCCCTCACAGGCTTTTTGGAATACTCACTCCCATCTTCACCTCTGCTCTACCTGTTCTACTGCTCAAGTTTTGTTCTAGGAAAATCCCAAACCCCTTTTCCATTATTCTTTTACATCTCATCTTCCTCATTCTCAGATCCACGGAGGTGCTCTCAGCCTCGCCTTCCCCGTCTTCCCCCTCTGTACCAGGTCCATAGATATGTCTTAAATAACCTTCTCCAGAAGTCTTCACCGAGGCTTACATTAGGTCTTTCAGCAAAAGAGTCCCTCTGAAAGAGTTCAATGTAGATAAACTTCCACTTTTCATGTTGCCCTGTTCTACTTGGCCACTGGCTGGAAAAATCACCACCCCTAAGCTTGACACCGCCTTACTAGATTTTCACAAAATATGTGAACAAGGCCTCTGGCCTTGAGCTGGGGCTTCACAGAGATGGCTAGATTTCTAAGATAAAAAAGTTACCAATTGGGCTTGATGGTGACAGCTGGCAGGGAGAAAAAAAAGAGACAAAAAAGCTCTCCCTTTCCAAGGTGTCTTTGAAAAGTTAACTTGCCCAGAACAGAGGAACAAAAACAGAAACAAAAACTGATTTCTGTGAATTTCTACAGACTGTGAACTTCTGAGCCACTTCCCTTACATGTTGGGTACAAATTCTAAAACTACCGAAACTTGGGGTTCAGGGGATTAATTGATTACAACAGAAGCAATGCCCTCTAAATCCGGATGCAACCAAATAAGACTGTTTTCCTGTGTTTGGTGCTATCTTAGGTCCCTTTCCTTGTCCGTCCCTACAACAGTATAATTCTATACACTTTAACATTATTTATGTTTTCATAAAATGGTCAATAAATGTGATTAATTATGTAATGATGCAGATGTTTTCCAGAGTTCTCTATCATGACTTAGGTTCATTTAAAGATCAAATAGGGGGCATACAACCCGGTTCCACTGGGAACCTGTATCCCTCACTTTAGCCATCCTATTAGAAATAATAGTTGCTGAAGGGGTGGGCTAGTCCATGAGACACAACAAAGACACAATTAGAAGCAGAAATATGCCAAAGTTTAAAGACATTAAAAACCGACATCACAGCTTTACAGGAATTTTCACCTCTCTCTTTCTGAAGTTGTTTTACAAAGCAGGCGAGTGTTGGACCTCCTCTTTATCAGAGAAATGTGCCTTTTTGCTTGCATTGAGGGAAGAATGTTGTTTTTATGCCGACAATACTGGAGTTGTAAAAGAATCTATGAGTAAATTAAGAAAACCACTTGATGAGCGTCAAAGAGAGACAGAGGCCCCAAAAGGGAGGTTTGAGTCTTGGTTCACATAGTGACCTGATTAACTACGCTTTTATCTGCCATGGCCGGTCCATTAAAAATCCTAATATTATTGCTAACTGTAGGACCCTGTTTGCTCAACCGTGTAGTTTCCTTTCTAAACCAAATCGAACCTGTTATTAATCCTAACCATACACTGTTCTCTCAATCTAATTTTACAGAAGAGCAGGGACAGAATTGGTATTAAAATACAGAATTATAGAGGATCTTCCACCTGCTGAAAACCTCAAAGGTCCACGCAGAAATGATCCCTGGAGAAGATGTAGGCAAGTACGAAGGACCTGAGAGAGCAAAAGTCTTCCATGGCAAACAACCTGCTCAGGATGAAGGGATGTGTCTGAATCAGCCACTCTCTTCTTAATGTAGAGAAGGTGGACCAAAGCTGGCATGTGTTGAGAGCTGCTCCTGCATGCCTATGGTTGACATACCACTCTGACCTGTGAAAGTGTCACAGGAAGTAGGAGCAGCCTCCTTCTCATGGTAACCTTGGAAGCAACTGTTAGGACAAAGTTGTTGCCAAGGCAGTGACCTCATTCAGTTCCAAAAGGAAGTGACCACACCTAACTTCCTTGGTGATGGAACTCTCTGAACTTGGAATCCAGGAAGCCAGGCACCCAGAGCCAGTCCCAGTCCCAGTCCCAGTGGTCAAACTTATTTTGATTTACCAAGGACAGACTCAGTCTTTCTTGGGACCTACTGATGTAAGGATGGCCAAATGCAAGGAAAGCTATGAAGAGGGGACTTTCCTGAGAAAGCAGGCAGTGGCTAACCGTGGGCTCCTGACAACTTCACAGAGTTGGCCAAAAAGACCAGATTTGAGACAGAACAGGCTATTTCCAGGGAACATAGTAAGGCCCACCAGTCAGAGGACACTCCGGATAGTCACAGACCTACTTGGGGAAAGGAGGTGCCTTTGTTGTGTGGGTGTGGGTTTGTAGTTTTGTCTCATGTTCTGAGAATAGGTATGAAAGGCAGTTTGTTTTGTTTGGAGTGAACTGTTTCTTGTAAGTCGTTTGACAAGGCGAGAATTTCTATGTCTGTGTATCCCACTGTGTCCGTGGTTGTAGACATTAGAAAAGAGAATGCATCAATGAATATGTCCTGTCTAGTAGAAAGCTTCACAGCATTCATCCTGCCCTATTTATGAATGGACTGCAGCTTGCCTTATTGATGTGCAACACCTGCTATCTTCCTTAGTTCCTGTTTTATTCCTGAATTCTGGCCACTCTCCAGAATAGGTTCATGGATTTCTGTTTAAGATATGTACAACCTCGAAGCTCTGTGACATGACCATGTACTGAAGGGAATGGTGAGCATCTCAGAAAACTCAGATATCAGTGTGACCAGGAAAGTCTCAGTGTAGAAACCCTGCTTGGGGCCTTTTGTTTACCTATTCTTCTGTTGCGCTGAATGTCAGGAAGGTCTTTTCCTCAGTCCACCACTTTTTGAAGCCTGAAGAAAACAGTTTTCAAATGGAAATGAATGGGCATTACCTGTGGCTCTTTGCTTAATTGCTTTGGAAAGGATGTGTCTGAATCAGCCTATTTACCCTGTGTGAGGCTGTGACTTAGATTCTCAGCTCCTGATGGATCTAAAGAAAGATCCCATGTTTACATCCAAAAACAAAATGGCCAAAAGAGCAGTCCTTGTGGATGAAGTCTCTCGCCTTCCTCTGTAACTTTCCTGACCTCCATCAAGTCAGATTAGGGATCCTATGGGTCAAATGAGTTCTTCAAAGCCCTGCAGAGGCTAGCCCATATTTGCTTGGGTTTTCTCAAGACTCCAATTCACATAAAGAATCCAAACCCCACAATCATTTGGCCTCAAATTGAAGAAGCGGAGCAGTATTAACGGGAGGCCTACTTAATCTCTCCTGGTTCACAAGAAGGGTGTCCAGGCCACCCTGAATTTAGGCAAATTAGGTGCAAGAGAGCTTATTTTGGACACGGTCTTGGGGTGTGCCCCTCATGGAAAACTCCAGCCATAGGTTATTGTGAGTGTCTATATGGAAGAAGATGAGCGCCACGTTGGAGTGTTTTGGTTTAAATTGTGGTCATTTGGGTGGCGGTTGGAAGAGATGACTTGGTCCACATGTTCTTGAACTCTGGTGTGACTCCCTTAGAGTCTGAGTTCTGGAACTGACCTCAGAGAAGTATTGCCATAAATAGTGTTGAGATTTTAGGAAGCCAGGCATGAGCGTTGCCCTTGGAAACTGAGTTCTAGGCCCAGGGTGGCTTTCCACAGAGCACTGAGCCTCTCAGCCAGGATACCACAAATTTTATTCTGAAAGACTTGGCACCCATAGTTGAGAGTCAAAACTCATATGGACCTCACATTGTTGACCTAAATGGGCATAACATCATATGATCTTTTGGCCACTCTTTGGGAAGTCTTACCTGTGAGTGTTCTCCAGAGATTTCATTGAAATGAGCTTCCTAACCATTTAATGGTTCCTGAAAGAATTGAAACTCACAGTGCCTCCAACTTCATCCTTGAAAAATGGCTAGATAAATACCATGAAATTTTTGAATTTCCCATCACCAGGTGGCACTGGAAAACCTTTTGATGTCCTGTTGCTGATCATGAATATACCAGACAGTGCCTTGATTGACTGGGTTTCATGTAAATGGTGTAGAACAGAGATGCCAGTAAGTTGGACTCTGTTGAGTAGTAGGTTAGAGCAGTGGTGGGCAGGTATGTGATAAAACATCTGTGGTGGGGCCATGTGTATCTTCCATTGGCTTCAAATGCCTTGTGACTGACATGGTGCATCCAGCAGAACCTTCCATGTAAAGGCAAGTTGTTATTTGGAGAGGTTTCAGTACATTGTTCAGAATCAGGGTGCTATGGTCAAGGGGGCAAGATATGTGGGATAGGATCCTAGTTCTTGGATCCTCCTGCAAAACCTGACCCACCATACATGACAGAACTTCCTCTTGCACTGTGACCCAGTTGAACTCTTTGTATTTCGTGAAGCAAATACCAAACACCCAGTGCAACAGGAAGAAACACCACGAAAATGGAAGATAATCATATGGCTTCACAGTGCACACTAGCACACATTTATCCCCCAGTGGCCACAGTTTACCTAAAAAGAGAATTCAGCACTGCTGCCTCATGTACATTGGGAAATAAGAAACCATGTCCTCCAGGTCTCATAGATCCAGACCAAGCTTTTATGGTCTCCCTAGAAAGGAAGCTAAAGCTCCTGACAACAACATATTTTTCAAGTGCCCAAACTCACAGGCAGTTTCTCTAGAAGTCTCTAGGCCAGCAGACCTCCATGTTTGTGGAGTTTTTACCCTGTCCCATACTTTTGGAAACTACTCCACCACTTCAAATGTTGTGAGCTCCTGAGCATATTCCATTTAACATATTTATTCACAGATTTTCTAAATCTTCTCCTCTAATTGTGTCTTACTTGGGGTGAAGGAATTGTCAAGGCATTGTTCTGGATGAGAGTGGGAATAATTTTGTGTAGCACATATTTACATACACATTGGATTCATTGTTCAATTTTCCATTCGAAATGCTGAATCTTTGACACTAACCCATACCCTACTAGACTCTGACTACTAATTCTAATATGATGGAGAAAAGTAACCCAAACAGAATAAAAATACTAGCACTTCAGAGGAGGCATGGTGGATAGTTGGTTTGCCTTTTGCATGATATAGGGTAGGAGTTATAAATCTTGTCAATTTTTTGTTGAAATAGTTCTGCATGTGTTTTTAAAGTTAACACATATGTGAATTCCTGTCTCCATTTTTCTGTAGCCTATTCAGCACATGTATTTTTATATGCACATATAGAATCCTACCTGGTATCACACGTATATTCTTGAGAGGTGGCTAACTTGGCAGATACAAAGTGTGAGAAGAGATCACTCCTCATTAATGCTTTTGGAACTGAAAATTCAGATTATGAGTGAGCTTCTTAGTTGAAAAACATTATACATAAATCCATGTTCAGTAAAATTAATATTTTGGATCTGTGGATGATATATATTTCACAATGAATTTTAATTGGCATATATATTGCTACTATTTAATGTCTCTGTGTGTGTTTTGTGTGTGTATATATATATATATATATATATATATATATATATATATATATATATATATATTCTCTAGATTTTTCAAAATATAAAATATATGTGTCCTATTATACACTCCCTAAATTAATTCTTGTTCATGTATGTGGTTTTATATTAAACTTTTCATAAGATTATTTTAAAAATATTCATCCACCTGAAATACATATTTGTTTTCTAGTACTAAAAAGTTACTTCAGTGAATGGTGCAAACAAATCCTTATATTTTTACAGTAGCTGACCCACTTTAACATCAATGCAAGTAGATTCCTATGGAACATGATGTGTATTTTGACGTTCATTTTTATTAAACACTGGTACATTACTATTTCTGCAGTTTTTATACATTATAGAATATACATTTCATCCACAAGTTCACAAATTTAAAGAAATTTGTAACACATTCAATCACTTCCTGCTTCAGAACATATGTATTCCTCCTTGTTTTTGAGTGGTCATTTCATGAGATTTCTTTCCAAACACATTATTTTCGATTTCCATAATCAAATTTGAAGCAAAATTCACACACTCTTGGTGATAAACCACAACCGTAATATTACCATTAGATGTATTACTGGTTGGAATGAATGTATGTATATCAATATATGATTCCTGTGTATTTTCAGATATCAATTCAATCCATTATTTAAAGTTGGAACAAGTTATATTATTTATTCGCAGTATGGTCTATTCGTGCATTATCTCTATATTCATACATACATGGTACACCTATATGTACCCCCAATACTAATTTATACCCCTTCAAAATATTGCTCCAAGAAATGGTGCAAGAAATACTCATGTCACCTGATCTACATATACGTTTTATCACAGTAATATTCTGGCCACAAAATGCAAAGTCACACTTACGATTGTACCAAAGCCTAAATGGAATGTGCGTATGGATTATGAAAATCACCCATGTCCAGGTTGCCTAATGCTCTCAAATGTCAATCCTATTGGTGACTACATATTTGTTACTTCCTAAGATTATATATTCAATCTCAAGCCTGTTGAAAATGTCTTTTGCTATCACTCACTTTATACTTTGCCTGATTTCCTAATGTCTCTATTGATATCTGCTTTCCTACATATTTTCCCCAGTTCATCACTGTGACTGACTCTTCACATATGCTGACATTTACATTTTCTGTCTACCTGAAAACCTATTGCTAAAGAACTATTTGTCCAAATGCTATACTCACACTTTTTGATAATCCTACCAACTATCTTCCTAATCCTACCGACTCTCCCTCTTTGAATGGTTGTTCTCCTCAACATTCAATCATCCAAGGTATCAGATCTTATGCCATTGTGTATAGATTAATCTGAGACATCTGTGCAGAACATAATTAAAAGCTAAGTATCCCAAGCTTCTGGGCTTCAAATGTTACCGAGATTTCTGTTTTCATTCATATATTTCACCTATATAATCTTGTAAATATTGCAGGTTCCCAATACCATTATTCATCCAGCAGAGTGATCCTAACCCAAATCAAACATGTTATTAACTGTAACCATACACTGTTCCCTCAATCTAACTTTACAGAAGAGCAGGGACAGAGTTGGTCTTACAATACAGGAATGTAGGAGATCTTCAACTTCCGGAGAACTTCAAAGGTCCATGCAGAAATGATCCCTAAAGAAGATGTAGGCAGCTATGATGGACCTGAGAGTGCGAAAGTCATCTTTCATGACAAAAAAAAAAAAACAGGTCAGGATGAAGGGGTGTGTCTGAAGCAGTCTCTCTCTTCTTAATGTAGAGAAGATGGACCAAACCAGGCTTGTGTGGAGTGCTGTTCCCGGGTTCCTATGGTTGATATTCCATTCTAACTTCTGAAAGTGTCATAGGAAGTAGGGGCAGGATCCATCTCATGGACCCTTGGAAGCAACTGTTAGGACAAAGTGGTTGCCAAGGCAATGAACTCATTCAGTTCTAGACGAAGTGACCCATGTCACTTTCTTGTTGATGGAACACTCTGAACTTGGAATCCAGGAAGCCAGGCAACCTGAGGCAGTCCCAGTCTAAGTCCCAGTGGTCTCAAATTTTTGGATTTAAGAAGGATAGAGTAAGTCTTTCTTGGCAACTACTAAATTGAAGATGGACAAATGCCAGGAAAGCTCTGAAGAGGGGCTTTACCTGAGAAAACAGGCAGTGGCTCACCGCTGGCTCCTGATAACTTCACAGTTTTGGCCAAGAAGACCAGATCTGACATAGGACAGCCCATTTCGGGGAAACATAGTATGGCCCACCAGTCAGAGGACGCTCCGGATAGTCACAGACCTATTTGGGGAAAGAAGGTGCCTTTGAGGGTGTGTGTGTGTGTGTTTGTGTGTTTGTGATTTTGTCTCAAGTTTTGAGAATATGTAGGAAAGTCGGTTTGTTTGGTTTGGAGTGGACTGTTTCTAGTAAGTCCTTTGAGAAGGTGAGTGTTTCTATGTCTGGGTATCCCACTGTATTTGTGGTTGTAGACAATAGAAAAGAGAATGCATCAATAGATGTGTCCTGTCTAGTAGAATTCTTCGCAGAATTCATCCTGTCCAATTTATGAATGGACTGCAGGTTACCTTATGGATGGGCAACACCTATTACCTTCCTACATTCCTGATATCTTCCTGAATCTGGTCACTCTCCCATAGGCTCATGGTTTTGTGTTCAAGATATGTATCTCCTCCACAATCTGGGACATGGCCATGTACCGGATAGCTGAAGAGAATGGTGAATATCTCAGAAAACTCAGATATCAGTGTGACCAGGAAAGTCTCAGTGGAGAAAATCTGCTTTGGGATTTTGCTTACCTATTGTTCTGTTGCCCTGAATGAAAGGAAGGACTTTGCCTAAGGCCACACATTTCCAAAGCCTGAAAAAAAGAGTTTTCAAATGGAAATAAATGGGCATCACCTGTGGCTCCTGGCTTAATTGCTTTGCAAAGGGATATGTCTGAATCAGCCTCTTAGTGCAGTGTGAGATTATCGCTTAGATTCTCAGCACCTGATGGATCTAAAGAAAGATCCCATGTGTGCATCCAAATCCAAAATGGCCAAAAGAGAAGTCATTGTGATGAAGTCTCTTGCCTTCCTCTGTAAGGTTCCTGATCTCCATCAAGTGATAACAGGGATCTTTGGGTCAACTGAGTTCTTCAAGCCCTGCAGAGGCTAGCCCATAGGTGCTTGGGTTTCTCATGACTGCAAATCACATAAAGAAACTATACCCGACAGTCTGTATGCCTCAAATTGGAAAAGCAGAACAGTATTAATGACAGACCTCTTTGATCAGTCCTGGTTCACAGGAACGTTGTCCAGGAAACACTGACTTTAGACAAATGAAGGGCAAGGGAGCTTATTTTGACATCGTCTTGGGCTGTGTGCCTCATAAAAACTTCCAGCCAAGGTTATGATGAGTGTCTATATGGAAGAAAATGAGGGCCATGTGGGAGTGTTTTGGTTTTAATTCTGGTCATTAGTGTGGCGGTTGGAAGAGATGACTGGGTCAACTGGGCTTGAACTCTGGTGTGTTTCCACTTAGAGACTGAGATCTGAAACTGATCTCAGAGAAGAATTGCCATGAATTGTGTTGGGATTTTAGAAGGCCACGCATGAGAGTCGCCCTTGGAACCTGAGATCTAGGACCAGGGTGGCTTTCCACAAAGAACTGGGAATCTCAGCCTGGATATCACATGATTTTATTCTGAAAGACTTGGCAGCCATAGTTGAGAGTCAAAAGACATAGGACCTCACATTGTAGATCTCAATGGTCCTGGCTTCAAGTGACCTTTTTTCCACTCTTTGGAAAGCCTTGCCTGTGAGAGTTCTCTAGAATTTTCTTTGAAATGAACTTTCTCAACATTTAATGGTTCCTGAATAATTGTGCATCCAACGTCATCCTTGAAAAATGGCTAGATAAATACCACGAAATTTTTGAATTTTCCATGACCAGGTGGAACTGCAGAAACTTTCGATGTCCTGTTGCATACCATGAGTGTACCAGACAGTGCCTTGATTGACAGGGTTTCATGAAAATTGTTTAGAACAGAGATGCCAGTATTTTGGAGCCTGCTGAGTAGTGGGCCTAGAGCAGTGGTGGACAGGTGTGTGATAAAACATCATGGTGGGGCCATTTGGATCTGCCATTGCTTCCAAATGGCTTGTAACTGACAGAGTGCAGACATCAGACCCTTATATGTAAAGGCATCTTGTTATATGGCGTAGTTTCAGGGCAATGTTCAGAATCAGGTTGCTATGGACAAGGGGGCAATCTTTGAGAGATAGAAGCCTGGTTGGTGAATTTTCTTGCAGACCCTGACCCACCACACGTGACAGAAATACCTCAAGCACTGTTTCCCAGTTGAACTCCTTGTATTTTGTGAAGCATGAACCAAAATCCAAGTGCAGCAGCAAGAAACACCACGAAAAGTGGAGGATGACCAAATTGTTTCACAGTCCACACAGGGAGACACAGTTTACCTACAAAGAGAGAATTGAGCACTGCTGCCTCGTGTTCATTGGAAAATAGGAAACGATGTCCTCCAGGTCACATAGATGAAGACCCAGCTTTGAGGGTCTCACTACAAAGGAAGCTTAACTCCTGACAACAACCTATATTTCAGTGCCCAACTTCACTGGCAGTTTCTCAAAAAGTTTTAGGCAAGCAGAGCTTCATGTTTGTGGAGTGTGTACCCTGTCCTTACTTTTGGAAACTCCTATACCACCTCCAAGATTGTGCACTCCTGAGCATTTTCGATTCCAGAAATGTAATCACAGATTTTGTAACTCTTCTACTCTAATTGTGTCTTCCTTGGGGCGAAGGTAATGACAAGGCATTGTTCTGGATGAGAGTTGGAAGATTAATTTTCCTTTTTTCCATTTGAAATTCTGAATCCCTGACACTAACCCATATTCTACTAGACTCTGACTACTAATCCTAATATGATGGAAGAAAGTAACCCAAACAGTACATAAATACTTGCAGTTCAGAGTTGGACTTGCCTTTTGCATGATAAAGGGTAGGTGTTATAAATCTATTCAATATTTAATTGAAATAGTTCTCAATGTGTTTTTAAAGTTAACAAATATGTGAATTACGGTCTCCCATTCTCTGGAGCCTATTCAGCACATGTATTTTTATATGCACAAATAGGATCCTACAAGGTATCACACGTACATCCTTGTAAGATATATGACTTAGCAGATACAAACTGTGAGAAGTGATCACTCCTCCTAAACGCTGTTGGAACTGAAAATTCAACCTATGGGTGAGCTTCCCAGTGGAACAACATTATACATAAACCCATGTTCACTAAAATGAATGTTTTTGCATCTTTATGATATATATTTCATGATGAATTTTGATTGGCATATATATTGCTACTTTTTAATGTCTGTGTTTGTGTGTGTGTGTGTGTGTGTGTGTGTGTGTGTGTGTGTATATATATATATATATATATATATATATATACTCTCCATATTTTTAAAAATATGAAATATATGTGTCTTATATACACTCCCTAAATTCATTCATGTTCATGTATGTGGATTAATAATCAACTTTTCACAAGATTATTCTTAGAAATATTCATCCACCCGAAATACATATTTGTTTCCTAGTACTGAAAACTAACTTCAGTAAAAGGTGCATACAAATCCTAATATGTGTACATTAATTGACCCAGTTTAACATCAATGCATGTAGGTTCCTATGGGACATCATGTGTATTTTGACGTTAATTTTTATTCCACACTCGTACATTACTATTTCTTCAGTTTATGCACATCATAGTATATATATTTTATTCACTAGTTAGCAAATTTATAGGCATTTGTTTCACTTTCAATCACTTCCTGCTCCAGAACACATGTATTCCTCTGTCTCTTGACTGGTCTATTCATGAGACTTTTTTCCAAATATATTATTTTCTATTTCCATAATCAATTTTGAACCAAAACTCACACACCCTTCATGATAAACCGTAACCCTAAGATGATCGTTAGATATATAACTGGTTGGAATGAATGATTGCATATCAATATAAAATTTCTTATAAATTTTCATATATTTATTCAATTCATTATTTAAAGTGGATCCAGTTATATTATTTATTCACAGTATGGTCTATTCATGCATTATGTCTATATTCATAGAAACAGGGTACACCTGTTTGTACCCCCATACTAATTTGTAAGTCTTCAAAATATTGCTCCCAGAATTGGTGGAAGAAATACTCTTGTCACCTGATCTACATACACATTTTATTACAGAAATATTCTGGACACAAAAAGCATAGGTCACACTTACAATTGTACCAAAGCGTAAATGGAAAGTGAGCATGGATTACTAAAAACATCCATGTCCAGGTTGCCTAATGCTCTCAAATATCAATTCTATTTTTGACTACATATTTGTTTCTTCGTAAGATTATATATTCAACTTCAAACCTGTTGAAAATGTCAAACCCTATCACACAATTTATACTTTGCTTGATTTCCTAATGTCTCTATTGATATCTGATTTCCTATATTTTTCCCCAGTTCATCATTGTGACTGACTCTTCACATGTGCTTACATTTACATACACTCTCTATCCTAAATTCTATTGCTAAAGAATTTTTGGTCCAAATCCTATACTCACTCTTTTTTCTAAACCTACCAACTACCTTCCTAATCCTGCCGACTATCGGTTTTTGACTGGATGTTCTCTTCAACATTCAATATCCAAGGTACAAGGTCCGATGCCAGTGTATATTGATTTATCTGAGACATCTGTGCTGCACATTACTCAAAGCTAAGTATCCCACTCAAGTCCCCAATGCCCTTCTGGGCTTCAAATCTTACCTAGATTTCTGCTTTCATACTTATGTTTCACATATATACTCTTGTAAACATCGCATTTTGCCAATACCATTATTCATCCCGCAGAATTATTTGTAACCCAAATTGAACAAGTTATTAACCCTAACCATACACTGTTCCCTCAGTATAACTTACTTAAGAGCAGGGACAGTGTGGGTCTTACAATATAGGAATGTAGATGATCTTCCACCTGCTGAGAACATCAAAGATCCATGGAGAAATAATCCTTGCAGAAGATATAGGCAGCTATGTAGGACCTGAGAGAGCAATAGTCATCTTCCATGGCAAACAACCTGGTCAGGATTAATTGATGGTCTGAATCAGCCTCTCTCTTCTTAATAAAGAGAAGATGGACTGAACCAGGCCTCTGTGGAGAGCTGTTCCCTGGTGCCTATGGTTGATATACCATTCTAACTTCTGAATGTGTCACAGGATGTTGGGGCAGCCTCCATCTCATGGGAACCCTGGAAGCAACTGTTAGCACAAAGTGGTTACCAAGGCAGTGAGCATATTCTGTTCCTGAAAGAAGTGACCTCACTTCACTTCCTTGGTGATGGAATTCTCTGAACCTGGGATCCAGGAAGGAAGGCACGCAGAGCCAGTCCCACTCCCAGTTCCAGTGGGCTAACTTGTTTGCTTTTCCCAAAGACATAGTCAGTCTTTCTTGGTACCCACTGATGTGAGGATGGCCAAATACCAGCAGAGCTCTGAAGAGGGGCCTTTCCTGAGTAAGCAGGTAGTGGCTCACCGTTGGCTCCTGACAACTTCACAGAGTTGGCCAAGGAGACCAGATCTGAAACAGGACAGGCCATTTTGGGGGAACATAATATGGCCCACCAGTCAGAAGACACTCCGGATAGTCACAGACCTATTTGGGGGAAGGAAGTGCCTTTGCCGTTGTAGGTGTGAGTTTGTGGTTTTTTCTCATGTTCTGAGAATAGGTAGGAAAGGTGGTTTGTTTGGTTTGGAGTGGACTGTTTCTAGTAAGTCGTTTGACATGGTGAGTGTTTCTAAGTCTGTGTATCCCACTGTATCCGTGGTTGTAGACATTAGAAAAGAGAATGCATCAATGGATGTGTTGTCTCTAGTTGAAAGCTTTCCCGCATTCATACTGCCCAATTAATGAATGGACTGCAGCTTGCCTTATGGATGGGCAACATCTATTATCTTCTAAAGTTCCTGTTTTCTTCGTGAATTCTGGCCACTCTCCAGAATAGACTCATGGTTTTGTTTCCCAAATATGTAACAGCACAAGGTACTGTGACATGGCCATGTACTGGATAGCTGAAGGGAATGGGAGCATCTAAGAAAACTCAGATTTCAGTGTGACCAGTAAAGTCTCAGTGGAGAAACCCTTCTTTGGGCCATTTGCTTACTTCTATTTCTATTACCCTGAATGTCAGGAAGGTCTTTGCCTCAGGCCACCCCTTTGTGTAGCCTGAAGAAAACTGTTTTCATATGGAAATGTATGGACATCACCAGTGGCTCTTTGCTTAATTGATTTGGATTGGGATGTGTCTGAATCAGCCTCTTGTCCTTGTATGAGGTTGTGGCTTAGATTCTCAGCACCTGATGGATCTAAAGAAAGATCCCATGTGTTTCCAAAACTAAAATGGCCAAAAGAGCAGTCATTGTGGGTGAATATTTTTGCCCTCTTGTTTTAGGTTCCTGACCTCCATCAAGTGAGAATAGGGATCCTTTGGGTCAAATGAGTTCTTGAAATCCCTGCAGAGGCTAGCCCATATTTGCTTGGGTTTTCTCATGACTCCAAATCGCATAAAGAATCTATACCCTACAGCCAGTAGGCCTCAAACTGGAGAAGTGGAACACTTTAACAGCAGGAATATTTGATCATTCCTGGTTCACAGGAAGAGTGTCCAGGCCATCATGATTTTAGGCAAATGAGGGGCAAGTGAGCTTATTTGGACACTACCTTGGGCTCTTAGAAACCTCCAGCTAGAGGTTATGATGAGTGTCTACATGGAAGAAGATGATGGCCCTGTGGGAGTGTTTTGATTTTAATTGTGGTCATTTTTTGCCGGATGGAAGGGATGACTGGGTCCACCTGGGCTTGAACTCTGGTGTGATTCCCCTTAGAGACTGAGTTCTGAAACTGACCTCAGAGAAGTATTGCCATGAATTGTGTTGGGATTTTAGGAGGCCACGCATGAGACTCACTCTTGGAAACTGAGATCTAGGCCCAGGGTGGTTTCCACAGAGGCCTGAGAATCTCAGCCAGGATATCACATGATTTTATTCTGAAAGACTTAGCAGCCATATTTGAGAGTCAAAACACACATGGACCTCACATTGTAGATGTCAATTGGCCTGGCTTTAGGAGACCTTTTGGCAACTATTTGAGAAGCATTGACTGTGAGAGTTCTCCAGAGCTTTCATTGAAATGAACTTTCTCAACTCTTAATGGTTCCTGAATGAATTGAAACCCACAGTGCCTCTAACTTCACCCTTGAAAAATTGCTAGGTAAATACCATGAAATTTTTGAAATTCCCATGACCAGGTGGCACTGCAGAAACTTTTGATGTCCTGTTGCTGATCATGTGTATACCAGACAGTGCCTTGTTTTTGACTGGGTTTCATGAAAATCCTGTAGAACAAGAGAAGCCAGTAATTTGGAGCCTGCTGAGTAGGGGGCCTAGAGCAGTGTTGGGCAGGTGTGTGATAAAACATCATGGTGGGGCCATGTGAATCTGCCATTGGCTTCCAAATGGCTTGTGACTGATATAGTGCAGACATCAGACCCTTATATGTAAAGGCATCTTGTTAAATGGAGAGTTTTCAGGGCAATATTCAGAATCAGGTTGCTATGGTTATTGGGGCAAACTATGTGGGATAGAAGCCTGGTTGGTGCATTCTCCTGCAGACCCTGACCCACCACAAGTGACAGAACTCCTTCCAGCACTGTATCCCAGATGAACTTTTTATGTTTTGTGAAGCAAATACCAAATTCTCAGTGCAGAAGCAAGAAATACCACGAAAAGTGGAGGATGACCAAATGTCTTCACAGTCCCCACCGGGAGACACTTAGCTTCCAATGGACACAGTTTAGCTACAAAGAGAGAATTGAGCACTGCTGCCTCATGTTCATTGGAATATAAGAAACCATGTGTTTAGGTCACATAGATGCAGACCCAGCTTTGATGGTCTCACTACAAAGCTAAAGCTCATGACAACAACATATATTTCAAGTGCCCAACCTCAGAAGCCATTTCCCAAGAATTCTTAGGCCAGCAGAGCTCCTTGTTTGTGGAGTGTTTACCCTGTTCTTTACTTTTGGAAACTCCTCTACCACCTCCAAGGTTGTGAACTCCCGAGCATATTCCATTCCATATTTGTATTCATAGATTTTCACACTTTTCTACTCTAATTGTGTTTTACTTGGGGCGTAGGTAATGTCAAGGCATTGTTCTGGATGTGAGTGGGAAGATTTTTGTGTAGCACATATTTACATACACATTGGATTCATTTTTCAATTTCCATTTGAAATACTGAATCCCTGACACTATAACCCATACCCTACTTGTCTCTGACTAATAATCCTAATATGATGGTGAAAAATAAGCCAAAAAGAGAAGAAACACAAGCAGTTCAGAGGACGCATGGTGTATAGTTGGAATTGCCTTTTGCATTATATAATGTAGGAGTTATAAGTCTAGTCAATTTTTTGTTGAAATAGTTCTACATGTGTTTTTAAAATTAGCAAATATGTGAATCCCTATCTCCCTTTCTCTGTAGCCTATTCAGCACATGTATTTTTATATGCACATATAGAATTCTACCTGATATCACTCGTATACACTTGTGAGGTGGCTGAATTGGTAGATGCAAATTAAGAGAAGAGATCACTCCTCCTAAACGCTGTTGGAACTGAAAATTCAACCTATGGGTCAGCTTCCTAGTTGAAAAACATTATACATGAATCCATGTTCAGTAAAATGAATATTTTTCGATCTGTGGATTATATACATTTCATGATGAATTTCTATTGGCATATATATTTGCTACTTTTTTTTTCTTTTATTGGTTGCTCAAAACATTACAAAGCTCTTGACATATCATATTTCATACATTAGATTCAAGTGGGTTATCAACTCCCATTTTTACTCCAAATACAGATTGCAGAATCACATTAGTTACACATCCATATTTTTACATAATGCCCTATTAGTTACTGTTGTATTCTGCTACCTTTCCTATACTCTACTATCCCCACTCCCCTCTCTTCCCATCTTCTCTCTCTACCATACCTACTCTAAATCATTTCTCTCCTTGTTTATTTTCCCACAACCTCTTATATGTAATTTTGTGTAACAATAAGTGTCTCTCTCCATTACCATGCAATTTCCCTCTTCTCTCCCTTTCCCTCCCACCTCATGTTTCTGCTTAATGTTAATCTTTTCTTCATGCTCTTCCTCCCTGCTCTGTTCTTAGGTGCTCTCATTATATCAAACAAGACATTTGGCATTTGTTTTTTAGGGATTGGCTAGCTTCACTAACCATAATCTGCTCAGTGCCATGCATTTCCCTGCAAATTCCAAGATTTGGCCATTTTTTAGTGCTGCGTAATTCTCCATAGTATATAAAAGTCACATTTTTTTATCCATTCATCTATTGAAAGACATCTGGGTTGGTTCCACAGTGTAGCAATTGTGAATTGTGCTGCTATGAAAATCGATGTGGCAGTATCCCTGTAGTACGCTCTTTTAAGGTCTTCAGGGAATAGTCCGAGAAGGGCAATAGCTGGATCAAATGGTGCTTCCATACCCAGATTTCCCAGGAATCTCCATACTGCTTTCCAAATTGGCCGCACCAGTTTTCAGTCCCACCAGCAATGTACAAGAGTACCCTTTTCCCCACTTCCTCGCCAGCACTTGTTGTTGTTTGACTTCATTATGGCTGCCAATCTCACTGGATTGAGATGGTATTTTTGGGTGGTTTTTATTTGCATTTCTCTTACTGCTAGAAATGGAGAGCATTTTTTCATGTACTTGTTAATTGATTCTATGTCCTCCTCTGAGAAGTTTCTGTTCAGGTCCTTGGCCCATTGGGTTATTGGTAATCTTATTGTCTAATTTTCTGAGTTCTTTGTATACTTTGTATACTCTGGATATTATGGATCCATGTGAAGGGTGAGGACTAAAAATTTGTTCCCATGATGTAGGCTCCATATTTACCTCTCTTATTGTTTCTCTCTTTAAGAAAATAAAATCAGTTTAAGTAAGTCCCATTTGTTGATTCTTATTATAAACTCTTGTTCTATGGGTGTCCTATTAAGGAATTTGGAGCCTGACCACACAATATGTAGATCGGAGCCAACTTTTTATTCTATCAGATGCAGAGACTCTGATTTGAATCTAGCTCCTTGATCCACATTGAGTTAACTTTTGTGCATGGCGAGAGGAGGGGATTCAGTTTCATTTTGTTGCATATGGATTTCCAGTTTACCCAACTCCATTTGATGAAGATGCTATCCTTCCTCCATTGCAGGCCATTAGCTCCTTTATCAAATATAAGACAGTTGTAGATTTTTGGATTAGTCTCTGTGTCCTCCATTCTGTACCATTGGTCCACCCGCCTGTTTTGGTACCAGTACCATGCTGTTTTTGTTATGAATGCTCTGTAATATAGTTTGAAATCTGGTATCACTATACTGCCTGATTCACACTTCCTGCTTAGAATTGCTTTTGCTATTCTGGGTCTTTTATTTTTCCATTTGAATTTCATGATTGCTTTTTCTATTTCTACAAAAAAAATCCTTTGGGATTTTGATTGGCATTGTATTAAACCTATAGAGTACTTTTGGTAATATAGCAATTTTGATGATGTTAGTTCTGCCTATCCATGAACAGGGTATATTTTTCCATCTTCTAAGATCTTATTCTATTTCTCTTTTTAGGGTTCTGTAGTTTGCATTATATAAATCTTTCACCTCTTTTGTTAGGTTGATTTCCAAGTATTTAATTATTTTGAGGAAATTGGGAATGCAGTGTTTTGACTCATTTTTGTTTCAGAAGTTTTGTCGCTGATATACAGAAATGCCTTTGATTTATGCATGTTGATTTTATATCCTGCCACATTGCTGCATTCATTTATTAGTTCTAGTAGTTTTTTCTGTAGACCCTTTTGGGTCTTCTATGTATAGAATCATGTCATCTACAAATAGTGATAATTTAAGTTCTTCTTTTTCCTATTTTTATGCCTTTAATGTCTTTCATCTCTCTAATTGCTCTGGCCAGTTTTTTGAGAACTATATTGAATAGAAGTGGTGATAGAGGATATCCCTGCCTTGTTCCAGATTTTAAAGTGAATGCCTTCACTTTTTCTCCATTCAGAATGATGCTAGCCTGAGGCTTAACATAGTTATCTTTTACAATGTCGAGGTAAGTTCCTGTTATCCCTAGTTTTTAAAATGTTTTGAACATAAAGGAATGCTCTACTTTGTTGAATGGTTTTTCTGCGTCTATCAAGATGATCATATGGTTCTTATCTTTAAGTCTATTGATGTTGTGAATAACATTTATTGATTTCCATATATTGAAGCCTCCTTGCATCCTAGGGATGAATTCAAGTTGATCATGGTGCACAATTTTTTTGATGTGCCTTTGTATCCAATTCGCCAGAATTTTAATGAGGATTTTTGCATCTAGGTTCATCAGAGATATTGGTCTCTAGTTTTCTTTCTTTGAGGTGTCTTTGTCTGGTTTCAGAATCTGGGTGATGTTGGCCTCATAGAATGAATTTGGCAGAGCTTCCAGTTTTTCTATTTCCTGAATAACTTGAAATGTATTGGTATTAATTCTTCTTTAAAGGTTTTGTAAAACTCTGCTGTATACCCATCCGGTCCTGGGCTTTTCTTGGTTGGTAGTCTTTTGATTGCTTCTTCTACTTCATCCATTGATATTGGTCAGTTTAAATTGTGTGTTTCCTCCTGACTCAGTCTGGTCAAATCATATGACTTAAGAAATTTATCGATGTCTTCACTATTTTCTATTTTATTGGAATACAGTTTTTCAAAATAATTTCTAATTTTCTTCTGTATTTATGTAGCATCTGTTGTGATATTGCCTTTTTCATACCGTATGTTAGTAATTTGAGTTCTCTCTCTTCTTCTCTTCGTTAGCATGGCTAAGGGTCTGTCGATCTTATTTATCTTTTTGAATTAGCACCTTTTAGTTTTGTTAATTTTTTCAATAGTTTCTTTTGTTTCAATTTCGCTATGATTTTAATTATTTCTTTCCTTCTGCTACATTTTCTGTTGTTTTGCTCTTCTTCTTCTAGGGCTTTGAGAGGAAGTGTGAGCTCATTTGTTTGTTTGTTTGTTTTTTCTATTTTGAGGAATGACCTCCAGGCGATGAATTTACCTGTTAAAACTTCTTTTCATTGTGTCCCATAGAATCTGATATGTTGTGTCTGTATTTTCATTTATCTCTAAGAATTTTTTGATTTCCTCCTTTATGTCTTCTGTAACCCATTGATCATTCAGTAACATATTCTTCATTTTGCATGTGATGTATGATTTTTTCTTCCTTCTTTATCATTGGTTTCCAGGTTCATTCCATTATGATCACAAAAAATTCATGGTATTATCTCCACCCCTTTATATTTACTGAGGGTTGCCCTATGGCATAACATATGGTCTATTTTTGAGAAGGATCCATGTGCTGGTGAGAAAAAAGTATATCCACTTGATGATGGTTGATATATTCTATATATGTCAGTTAAGTATAGGGTAATGATTGTGATATTGAGTTATATAGTTTCTTTATTCAAATTTTGTTTGGAGGATCTGTCCAATGGTGAGAGAGGTGAGTTGAAGTCACCCATAATTATTGTATTGTGGTCTATTTGATTCTTGAACTTGAGGATAAATTGTTTTATGAATGTCGCAGCACCATTATTTGCTGCGTGAATATTGATAATTGTTATGTCTTGTCGGTGAATGGTTTCTTTTAACAGTATATAAAGTCCTTCCTTATCCCTTTGATTAAATTAGTCTTGAGGTCGATTTTATTCGATAGGAGGATGGCTACCCCTGCTTGCTTACGAGGACCGTGTGCATGGTATAAATTTTCCCAATCTTTCACCTTCAGCCTGTGTATGTCTTTTCCATTCAGATGTGTCCCTTGGAGGCAACATATTGTTGGATTTGTTTTTTTTTTTATTTCAAGTTACAAGCCAATGTCACTTTATTCGAGAGTTTAAGCCATTATCATTTAGAGTTACTATTGATATATGGTTTGTACCTCCACCCATGTTTTTTATATATATATTTTTTTAATTAGTTTGATTCTCCATGATTTGCTTTTCCCCTTCCCTCTGTCATTACTGAGGCACTTCTCACTGATGGTTTTCGTTGTTGATTTTCATTTCTTCCTCGTGTAGTGTTTTGCTCAAGATGCTTTGCAATGCTGGTTATCTGGCTGAAATTCTTTTAGCTTTTGTTTATCATGAAATATTTTTATCTTGTTGTCTTATCTTAAGCTTAATTTTGCTGGATACATAATTCTTGGTTGGCATCCATTGTCTTTCAGTGTTTGAAGTACGTTGTTCCAGGATCTTCTCACTTCCAGCGTCTATGATGAAAAATCCATTGTTAAACTTTTTGGTTTACCCCTGATTGTAATGATTGTAATCTGCCTCCTTTCTCTGGTAGCTTTTAATATTTTCTCTTTGTTCTGTATATTGGATATCTTTATAACAATGTGTCTTGGCATTGGTCTACTGTGATTTTGTGTGCTCGGTGTCCTGTAAGCATCTACAATTTGTTTATCCGTTTCCATTTTTATTTCTGGAAAGTTTTCTGTAATCATTTCATTCACCAGGTTTCTCATTCCCTTGGTTTTAATCTCTGTACCTTCCTCTATCCATATGACTCATTAGTTTGTTTTTTTTTATGTTATCCCATATCTCTTGCATGTTTTCTCATAATTTTTTACAGCATTTCTTTGTTGGCTAGACTTTTTGCAAGATGATATATTTTGTCTTCATTATCTGACATTCTGTCTTCTACTTGCTCTACTCTGTTAGTGATACTCTCAATTGAGTTTTTAATTTGGTTTATCATTTCCTTGATTTCTAGAATTATTGTTTGATTTTTCTAATAATCTCTATCTCCTGATAAAGATGCTTAATTTCCCATTTTATCTGTTTATGTAATTCATTTTCAATGCCTTTTATCACTGTTTGTTTTTGCTGTCTCGTATCCTCTTTAAAGTTCCATTCCATCTGTCTAAGGTATTACTTGAGTTCTTTATATGACCATTTTTCTGATGACTCTAGGTGCTCTTGAATATTTAGGCTGTCCTTCATTGTTCGTACTCCTTTTCTTCCTTGTTTTTATATGCTGCTCATGTTACTTCTTCTTCTGTTTGACTACTGAGTTACTGCTTACTCTTATAAATTTATTTGATGCTTGGGAGGAAAGATATTAGAAGGGAAGGGAGAAGTCACTAAAGAGAATGAGAGTAGGCAGGTAGAATTCAAGGAAGGGGGAATAAGAAAAATGAAAAGAAATGAAAAGACAAAAAAAAAATAGAAAATAAAGAAAGAAAGTTTTAAGTAATGATGATGATTAAAAAATTGAAAATTAAAATTTAAAATAATAATAATGATAATAAAATAAAAAAATTAAAAAATAAAAACATTTAAAAAAGTTAAAGAAAAACAATAACAAAAATGAAAATGAAAGAAAAAAATACAAATAAAAAAATAATAATAATACATGCAGTCCTAGAGTTCAAATAACTTCTCTTCCAGTAGGTGGAGCTGTGCGCACTGGGCCAAGCTTCTCCTCTCAATAAGTGAGAACCAATCACTGTGCAGCAGCTCTTCCTCCCAGACTGGGCGGGTCTCCAATTCTGAGTGCCTAGGGCTTTCTCTTGTGCTTCCTCAAGCCAGGCCACACTCACCTGTGATGATCACCACAATACTGGTTACAAGCCAGGCCTCTGCTCCTGGTAGCCCTGTTTCCATGAACACCTGGGCACACTCTCCTTGTTTGCCTTCCTCAGACCCTAAGTTTGTAGAGCTTGGGGCTGAGAACCTCCAGCGAATTTGCTTGCCCTTCAGGAGCCATGGCCCCGGTAGGTGGTGTAAGAAACCTCAATTGTCAGCACTGGTGGGAGCGGTAGCAGGGAATTCCACGCTGCGAGTCCCGAGCCAATCTTGATTCCCTAGGTCTGGGTATCGCGCTCCTTGGAGAGCTGGGAGGGGCCATTACGGCAGAGGTGGGAAGGGCCCTTGAGGTTTCCCTGCGTTGTTGAGAGAGATGGCAATGGGATTACACACTTGTCGCGCTGGTTTCAATGAAGTTATCTCCTCCGCCTGTGACGTCAGTTCGCTGCCATGGTGGTATCCCATTCAAATGGTGACCGTTCGTTCCCTTTGCTGGGTGACCAATGCAACAGGTGGGTCCTGACTATCTCTCCCAAGCCCCATTTCAATATTGTGGCCACTGCCTATGAAGGCTCAGTTGGCTTTTAACTCTCAATTCAGAAAGCCCGACCAGTTATTTCAGCGGGAATGTTAGTGCTGAGTCACAAAAACCAGACGAATCTAAGCTTGAATGCAGCCAATCTGGGCTTTGTGTGTGTTCTGAGGGGCCCAGACTGTTCACCCCAGATTCACAACAGGTCAATATTGAATAGTGATTCTGAGCAAACAGCATTTAGACAGTTTACGATTCCCTATGCCCTTGCAGCTGAAGAGATCAGAGACTAGATTTCTCCATGCCTGCCTTCATAATGGATCTCCTGTATTGCTACTTTTTAATATCTGTGCTTTTGCGTGTGTGTGTATATATATATATATATATATATATATATATATATATATAGATTTTTCAAAATATGAAATATATGTGTCTTATTATGCACTCCCTAAATTCATTCATATTCATATCTGTGGATTTATAATCAACTTTCCACAAGATTATTTTCAGAAATAATCATCCACCTGAAATACATATTGTTTCCTAGTACTGAAAACTAAATTCAGTGAATGGTGCATACAAACCCTAATATTTCTACAGTTACTTAGCCAGTTTAAAATCAATGCAAGTTGATTTCTAGGGGACATGATGTGTATTTTGACTCTCATTTTTATTCAACACTTGTAAGTTACTATGTCTTCAGTTTATGCACATCATGGGATATATATTTCAGTCACAAATTAGAAAATTTATAGGCATTTGTTTCACGATCAATCACTTCCTGATTCAGAACACATGTATCCCTCCATGTTTCTTGACTGGTCTTTTCATGAGACTTCTTTCCAAACACATTATTTTTGTTTAACATCATCACGTATAAAGCAAAACTCAAACACCATTCTTCATAAACCATAATCCTAATATTACCATTAAATATATAACTGGTTGGAATGAATGATTGTATATCAATATAAGATTTCTTATATATTTTCACATATCAATTCAATCCATTATTTAAAGTGGAATCAGTTACGTTATTTATTCATAGTATGGTCTATTCATGCATTATCTCTATATTAATAGACACAGGGTACACCTCTTTGTACCCCTAATACTAATGTATACGTCTTCAAAATATTGCCCCCAAAAATGGTGAAAGAAATACTCATGTCACCTGATCTACATATACATTTTATCACAGTAATATTCTGAACAAAAAAAACCATAAAAATGTAACACTTATGATTGTACAAAAGCCTAAAAGGAAAGTGAACGTGGATAACTAATAACATCCATGTCCAGGTTGCCTAATGCTCTCAAATGTCATTCCCATTCGTGACGACATATTTGTTTTGTTTTTCCTATGATTATGTATTCAAACTCAACCCTGTTGAAAATGTCTAATCCTATGACTCACTTTATACTTTGCCTGATTTCGTAATGTCTCTATTGACACCTGCTTTCCTACACATTTTCCCTAGTTCATCATTGTGACTAACTCTTCACATGTGCTGATATTTACATTCACTCTCCCAATGAAACCCTATTGCTAAAGAAGCTTTTTATTCCAAATCATATACTCACTCTTCTTCCTAAACCTACTGACTATCTTCCTAATCCTACTGACTATCCCTTTTTGACTGGATGTTCTCTTCTACATTCAATCATCCAAGGTACAAGGTCCTATGCCACTGTATTTCGATTTAACTGAGACAATTGTACAGAACATAATTCAACACTAAGTATCCAAATCAAGGGCTCAATGCCCTTCTGGGCTTCAAATCCTTCTTAGATTCCCGTTTCCATACATATATTTCACCTATATATTCTTATAAATATCGCAGGTTCCCAATCTCATTATTCATCCTGCAGAATGATTCCTAACCCAAATCGAACATATTATTAACCCTAACCATACACTAACTTTGCAGGAGAGCAGGAACAGTGTGTGTATTAAACTTCAGGAATCTAGGGGATGTTCACCTGCTGAGAAACTCAAATGTTCATGCAGAAGTGATCCCTGGTGAAGATGAAGGCAGCTATGAATTACCTCAGAAAGCAAAGTCATCTTCCATGGCAATCATCCTGGTCAGGATGAAGGGTTGTGTCTGAATCAATCTCTCTCTTCTTAATGTATAGAACATGGACCAAACCAGTCCTGTGTGGAAGCTGTTCCCGGGTGCATACGGTTGATATAACATTCTAACTAGAGAAAGTGTCCCGTGAAAATCAGGGCAGCCTCCACCTCATAGTATTTTGGAAGCAACTGCTAGGACAAAGTGGTTGCCAAGGCAGTGACATAATTCAGATCCTGAAGGAAGTGATCTCACCTCACTTCCTTGGTGATGGAACTCTCTGAACTTGAAATCCAGGAATCCAGGCACCCAGAGACAGTCTCTGTCCTAGTCCCAGTGGTCTGACATGTTTGGATTTACCAAGGACAGAGTCAGTCTTTCTTGGTACCTACAGATGTGAGGAAGGCCAAATGCCAGGAAACCTCTGAAGAGGGGCTTTTCCTGAGAATGCAGGTAGTGCCTCACCGCTGGCTCTTGAGAACTTCACAGAGTTGGCCAAGCAGACATGATCTGAGACAGGAGAGGTCATTTTGGAGGAACATAGTATGGCTCACCAGTCAGAGGATACTCCGGGGAGTCACAGACCTACTAGGGGGAAGGAGGTGTCTTTGTGGGTGTGGGTGTGAGTTTGTGGTTTTGTCTCATGTTCTGAGGATAGGTAGGAAAGGCGGTTTGTTTGGTATGGAGTGGAATATTTGTATTAAGTCCTTTGACAAGGCGAGTGTTCCTATGTGTGTGTGTATCCCACTGAGTCCATTGTTGTAGACATTAGAAAAGACAATGCATCAATGGATGTGTTCTGTCTAGTAGAAAGCTTCTCAGCATTCATTCTGCCCAATTCATGAGTGGACTCTGGCTTGCCTTATGGATGGGCAACACCTACAAGCTTCCTAATTTCCTGTTTTCTCTCTCAATTCTGGCGACTCTCCAGAATAGTATCATGGTTTTGTGTCCAAGATTTGTACCGCCTCCAAGATCTGTGACATTGCTATGTACTGGAAGCTGAAGGAAATGGCTAGCATCTCAGAAATCTCAGATATCTGTTGACCAGGAAAGTCTCAGTGGAGAAACCCTGCTTTGGTCCTTCTGCTTACCTATTGTTCTGTTGAATGTCAGGAAGTTTTTTGCCTCAAGCCACCACTTTGTGAAGCCTGAAGAAAAGAGTTTTCAAATGGAAATGAAAGGGCATCACCTGTGGCTCTTTGCTTAATTGCTTAGGATTGGGATATGTCTGAATCAGCCTGTTGGCCCTGTGTGAGGCTGTGGTTTAGATTCTCAGCACCTGATGGATCTAAAGATAGATCCCATGCGTGCATCCAAAACCAAAATGGCAAAAAGATCAGATATTGTTGATGAACTCTCTTGCCTTCCTCTGGTTGGTTCCTGATATTCATCAAGTGAGAATAGGGATCCTTTGGGTCAAATGAGTTCTTCAAAGCCCTGCAGAGGCTAGGCCATAGGTGCTTGATTTTCATGACTCCAATTCACTTAAGAATCTAAACCCCAAAGCTAGAAGGCCTCAAGTTGGAGAAGCCAAGCAATATTAAAGGCAGGCCTATTTGATCACTCCTGGTTCACAGGAAGAGAGTCCAGGCCACCCTGACTTTAGGCAAATGAGGGGCAGGGAGCTTATTTTAGACACTGTCATGGGCTGCATCCCTTCTGGAAACCTCCAGCCAGAGGATATGATGAGTGTCTATATGGAAGAAGATGAGGGCCATGTGAGAGTGTTTGGTTTTAATTGTGGACATATGTCTGGCGGTTGGAAGAGATCACTGGGTCCACCTAGGCTTGCACTCTGGTGTGATTCCCCTTAGAGACTGAGTTCTTTTACTGATCTCAGAGAATTATTGCCAGGAATTGTGTTGGAATTTTAGATGGCCATGCATGAGAGTTGTCCTTGGAAAGTGACATCTAGGCCCAAGGTGACTTTCCACAGAGCACAGGGAATCTCAGCCAGGATATCACATGATATTATTCTTAAAGACTTGGCAGCCATATTTGAGAGTCAAAACACACATGGAACATACATTGTAGACCTCAATGGGCCTGGCTTAATCTGACTTTTGGGCACTTTTGGAAGCCTTGCCTGTAAGAATTCTCCAGAGTTTTCATTGAAATGAGCTTCCTCACCATTTAATGGTTTCTGAGTGAATTGAAATCCACAGTGCCTCCAACTTCATCCTTGAAAATTGGCTAGATCAATACCATGGAATTTTTGAAATTCCCATGACCGGGTAGCTCTGGAGAACTTTTGAATGTCCTGTTGCTGATCATGAGTATACAAGACAGTGCCTTGATTGACTGGGTTTTATGAAAATGGTGTTTAACAGAGATGCCAGTAAGTTGGATCCTGCTGAGTAGTTGTACTAGAGTAGTGGATGGCAGGTGTGTAATAAAACATCTGTGGTGGGGGCATGTGGATCTGCCATTGGCTTCCAAATGGATTGTGACTGACATTTTGCAGCCAGTAGACCCTTATATGTAAAAGCATATTGTTATATGGAGAGGTTTTAGGGCAATGTTCAGAATCAGGTTGCTATGGAAAATGGGGCAAGCTATGTGGGATAGAAGCCTGGTTGGTGCATTCTCCTGACCAACCTGACCCACCACACTTGACAGAACTCACTTCAGCACTGTGTCCCAGTTGAATTCCTTGTATTTCATGAAGCAAATACCAAACTCCCAGTGCAGCAGCAAGAAATACCACGAATAGTGGAGGATGACCAAATGGAATTACAGTCCACAAGGGGAGACATTTAGACCCCAGTGGCCACAGGTTACCTACAAATAGAAAATTCAGCACTGCTGCCTCATGTTCATTGGAAAATAAGAATCCATGTCATCCAGATCACATAGATGAAGACTCAGCTATGATGGTCTCACAACAAATGAAACTAATGCTCCTGACAACAGCATATATTTCATTGCCCAACCTCAGAGGCAGTTTCTCCAGATGTTAGGCTGGCAGAACTTCATGTTTGTGGAGTTTTTACCCTGTCCCTTACTTTTGGAAACTCCTCTACCACCTGCAAATTTGTGAACTCCTGAGCATTTTTCATTCCACATATGTATTCACAGATTTTCTAACTCTTCTCCTCTAATTGTGTCTTATGTGGGGCCAAGGTAATGTCAAGGCATTGTGCTGAATGAGAGTGGGAATTTTTTGTGTAGCACATATTTGCATACACATTGGATACATTTTCCAATTTTCCATTCAAAATACTGAATCCCTGACACTAACACATACCCTACTAGACTTTGACTTCTAATCCTAATATGGTGGAGAAAAATTACGCAAACAGAATAGAAATACAAGAGGTTCACAGGAGGCATGGTGTATAGTTGGACTTGCCTTTCTTATGATAAATGGTAGGTGTTATAAATCTAGCGAATTTTAATTGAAATAGTTCTCCATGTGTTTTAAAAGTTAACAAATATGTGAATAACTGTCTCCCTTTCTCTGTAGCCTATTCACCACATGTATTTTCATATGCACATTTAGAATTCTACCTGGTATCACTCGTACATTTTGTGAGGTGGCTGGCTTGGCAGATGCAAATTGTGAGAAGAGATCACTCCTACTAAACGCTGTTGGAACTGAAAATACAACATATGAGTGAGCTTCTTAGTTGAACAACATAAATCCATGTTCATTAAAATGAATTTTTTTGGATCTGTGGATGATATATTATTTCATGGTGAATTTCGATTGGCATACATAATGCTACTTTTTAATGTCTGTGAGTGTATATATATATATATATATATATATATATATATATATATTCACTCTCCAGATTTTTCAAAATATGAAGTATATTTTTCTTATTATACACTCCCTAAATTCATTCATATTCATGTATGTGGATTTATAATCATGTTTTCACAAGAATATTCTCAGAAATATTCATCCACCTGAAATTCATATTTGTTTCTTAGTACTGAAAACTAACTTCGGGGGATCATATGATGGTGGTGAAGGGAGTGCATCACCCCCATGTACCGCATCACTGTGCGGGAGAATGACGAGTTATAACGGCTAAAATATATCTTGTTAGAAATTTCCAGAAAAATTGGGGTGCTCCAAAACCTAGTGGACATATTTCCATCTCACGAGGATCAGCTACGCTAGCTCAAACACGAGTGATTTGTCCGCATGGAGCGTCATGCTGCTTATTCAGGAAATCGGTCTGTGGCTAGAGTCTGCGGCGCGCACTGGGAAACGAAGAGATAGCAATGCAAATATACAGCAGTGTGGATTCTGTGGGCTCCTGCCAGGTATGCAATCACTGTGCTAAGTGCTGAATTCTTTGTTTGAGATGGGGAAGGATTCGGTCCAATTCGGTTCTCCACACCGGTCAGACCACAGAGGAAGCCAGCGGCCACAATCTTGGAGAGCTGATGTCACCATCCCTGTTTTTGACTGATCGAAGCTCATTCAGCTATAGAACAGGTAATTTCAGGATGCCATTCACCTTTGTGTTGCAGACAAATTACTCAGGCTCAGTGCTAAAGAACCTGCAGAAACTCCGTCTTGCAGCCTGCTCCTATTAGAACATACACAAAGCCCAGAGCGGCCGAATTCCACCTCTCGGAACTGATCTGGCCCAGGGCTAAAGAACCCGCGGAAACTGCTTCTCGGTCCGGGTCTTGCTGAATACTGTGGAGGTAAATATCAACCGAGCCTTCATAGGCAGTGGAAACAGGATTGAGACACGGCTTGTGAGGGCCGGTCAGGACTCACTCATTGCTTTGGTCACCCAGAAAAGGGAACGAAATGCTGCCTTTCACATGGGATACCAACATGGCAAATTTCTGATGTCATCAGAAAGCAGCAGAGGAGATAACTTCATTGATACCAGCAGTGACAGAAACAGTTGGTCTCCTGGTGAAGAAAGTGAGTTACAAACACCTGGGTCTCTCTCACTTTGTCATCAAGCCAGAGGGGCAGAGCAGAGCAGCTGCCCGCGACTGGAACAGACCCAGTGACACACCTGCATGGTAGTTACGTCAACCCAATTGGAGTAGAGGCAGAACAGAGCCGCCGCCCGTGCACAGAACAGGCCCAGCGACCCGCAGGTGTGGTAGTCACGTCACCCCAATTGGAGTAGTTGCAGAGCAGAGCCTTCTCCCACACCTAGTAAAATCCCAGTGGGTCACCGGCATGGTAGTCACATCACCCCAATAGGAGTAGGGGCAGAGCAGAGCCTTCGCCCACGCCCAGAACAGGCACAGCAACCTGCCGGCATGGTAGTCACGACACACCAATTGGAGTAGGGGCAGAGCAGAGCCACCACCCGTGCCCGCAAGGTAGCAGACCTGCACCTGACCAGAAGAAGAGGCCCAGCGGCCGGCTGGCGCTGCAGACACTTTACCATATTTGGAGTAGGGGCAGAACAGATCTGTAGCCCGTGCTCACAAGGTAGGCAGACCTGCGACCAACCGGCGGACCAGGCACAGCGGCCCGCCGGCATGGTAGTCACGTCACCCCAATTGGAGTAGGAGTAGAGCAGTGCCGCCGCCCACACCTGCAAGGTAGGCAGACCTGCGACTGATTGGCAGAACACCACAGGGGTCCACGGGCGTGGTAGACACGTCACACCGATTGGAGGAAAAAATAAATAAAATGGACAGACTCCTAGCCATGCTAACGATGAGGAGAGAGAACTCAAATTACTATCATACGGGATGAAAAAGGCAATATCACAACAGATATTTCAGAAATACAGAAGATAATCAGAAATTACTTTGAATCCTTATACTCTAAAATAATAGAAGATAGTGAAGGCATCAAAAAATTTCTTAAGTCATATGATCTGACCAGAGTGAGTTAGGAGGATATAGACAACCTAAACATACCAATATCAATTGAGGAAATAAAAAAAACCATCCAAAGATTACCAACTAAGAAAATCCCAGGACCGTATGGGTATACAGCAGAGTTTTACAAAACCTTTAAATATGAACTAATACCAATACTTTTAAAGCTATTTCAGAAAATTGAAAAAGAGGGAGATCTTCCAAATTCATTCTACGAGGCCAATATCACCCTGATTCCTACACCAGATAGACACTTCAAAGAAAGAAGACTAAAGACCGATATCTCTAATGAACCTAAATGCAAAAATCTTAAATTAAATTCTGGCAAATCAGATACAAAAACATATCAAAAAAATGTGCACAATGATCAAGTAGGATTCATCCCTGGGATGCAAGGAGGGTTCAATATACGAAAATCAATAAATGTTATTCACCACATCAATAGACTTAAAATAAAAACCATATTATCATCTAGATAGATGCAGAAAAAGCATTCGACAAAGTACAGCATCCCTTTATGTTCAAAACTCTAGAAAAACTAGGAATAACAGGAACATTCCTCAATATTGTAAAAGCAATCTATGCTAAACCGCAGGCTAGCATCATTCTGAATGGAGAAAAATTGAAGTCATTCCCTCTAAAATCTGGAACAAGACAGGGATGCCTGCTCTCACCACTTTTGTTCAATATAGTTATCAAAAGACTGGCCAGAGCAATTAGACAGATGAAAGAAATTAAAGGCATATAAATAGGAAAAGAATAACTTATATTATCACTATTGCAGATGACATGATTCTATTCCTAGCAGACCCAAAAGGTTCTACAAAGAAACTAATAGAGCTAATAAATGAATTCAGCAAAGTGGCAGGATATAAAATCAACACGCATAAATCAAAGGCATTCCTGTATATCAGTGACAAATCCTCTGAAATGGAAATGAGGACAACCACTCCATTCACAATATCCTAAAAAAAAAAAAAATGGGAATCAACCTAACAAAAGAGGTGAAAGTCTTATACAATGAAAACTACAGAACCCTAAAGAGAGAAATAGAAGATCTTAGAAGATGTAAAAATATACCCTGTTCATGGATAGGCAGAACTAACATCATCAAAATGGCGATATTACCAAAAGTTCTCTATAGGTTTAATCCAATGCCAATCAAAATCCCAAAGGCATTTCTTGTAGAAATAGAGAAAGCAATCATGAAATTCATATGAAAAAATAAAAGACCAAGAATTGCAAAACAATGCTAAGCAGGAAGTGTGAATCAGGCGGTATAGCGATACCAGACTTCAAACTATACTACAGAGCAATAGTAACAAAAATAGCATGATACTGGTACCAAAACAGGCAGGTGGACCAATGGTACAGAATAGAGGACACAGAAACCAATCAACAAAACTACAACTATCTTATATTTGATAAAGGAGCTAAAAGCATGCAATGGAGGAAGGATAGCATCTTCAACAAATGGTGTTGGGAAAACTGAAAATCCATATATAACAAAATGAAACTGAATCCCTTTTTCACACCATGCACAAAAGTTAACTCAAAATGAATCAAGGACCTTGATATCAAATCAGAGACACACTGTCTGATAGAAGAAAAATTTGGTTACGATGTACATACTGTGGGGTTGGGCTCCAAATTCCTCAAAAGGACACCTATAGTACAAGAGTTAATAACTAGAATCAACAAATGGGACTTACTCAACTAAAAAAGTTTTTTCTCAGCAAAAGAAACAATAAGAGGTAAATAGGGATCCTACATCCTGGGAAGAAATCTTTACTACTCACACTTCAGATAGAGCCCTAATATCCAGAGTATACAAAGAACTCAAAAAATTAGACCATATGATAACAAATAACCCAATCAACAAATGGTCCAAGGACCTCAACAGACACTTCTCAGATGAGGACATACAATCAATCAACAAGTACATGAAAAAATGCTCACCATCTCCAGCAGTCAGAGAAATGCAAATCAAAACCACCCTAAGATACCATCTCACTCCAGTAAGATTAGCAGCCATTATGAAGTCAAACAACAAGAAGTGCTGGCAAGGATGTGGGAAAAGAGATACACTTGTACATTGCTGGTGGGACTGCAAATTGGTGCAGCCAATTTGGAAAGCAGTATGGAGGTTTCTTGGAAAGCTGGGAATGGAACCACCATTTGACCCAGCTATTGCCCTTCTTGGTCTATTCACTAAAGACCTAAAAAGAGCATGCTACAGGGACACTGCTACATCGATGTTCATAGCAGCACAATTCACAACAGCAAGACTGTGGAACCAACTTAGATGCCCTTCAATAGAAGAATGGATAAAAAATGTGGCATTTATACACAATGGATTATTACTTTGCATTGAAAAATAAAAAATCATAGAATTTGCAGGGAAATGGATTGCATTAGACTAGATTATGCTAAGTGAAGCTACACAATTCCTATAAAACAAATGCCAAATGTCATCTTTGATATAAGAAGAGTAACTAAGAACAGATAGGGATGAAGAGCATGACAAGATGATTAACATTAAACAGGGATGAGAGGAGGAAGGGAGGGAGAAGGGAAATTGCATGGAATTGGAAGGAGACCCTCTGGGTTATACAAAATTACATACAAGAGGAATTGAGGGGAAAGGGAAAAATAATACAAGGGGGAGAAATTTATTACAGTAGAGGGAGTAGAGAGAGAAGTGGGGAGGGGCGGGGAGGCCAGGGGGAATAGTAGAGGATACGAAAGGCAGCAGAATACAACAGACACTAGTATGGCAATATGTGAATCAATGGATGTGTAACTGATGTGATTCTGCAATCTGTATACAGGGTAAAAATGGGAGTTCATAACCCACTTGAATCAAAGTGTAAAATATGATATATCAAGAACTATGTAATGTTTTGAACAACCATAAATAAAAATAAAAAAAACTCTCTTTGGTGAATAATGCATGCAATTCTAATATTTCTACAGTAACTGACCCAGTTTAACATCAATGCAAGTAGATTCCTATTGGACATGATGTGTATTTTGACGTTCACTTTTATTCAACACTGGTACATTACTATTTCATCAGTTTATGCACATAACAGGATATATATTTCATTCACAATTTAGAAAATTTATAGGCACTTGTTTCACTTTCAATCACTTCCTGCTTCAGAACACATGAATTCCTCCATATTTCTTGATTGGTCTTTTTATGAGACTTTTTTCCAAACATATTATTTTCGATTTCCATAATCACTTTTGAAACAAAACTCACACACACTTCATGATAAACAATAACCTTAAGATTACCATTAGATATATAACTGGTTGGAGTGAATGATTGTATGTCAATATATGATTTCCTATATATTTTCAGATATCAATTCAATCCATTATTTATAGTGGAACCAGTTATAATATTTATTCACAGTATGGTCTATTCATGCATTATCTCTATATTCAAAGACACAGGGTACACCACTTTGTACCCCCAATACTAATTTATATGTCTTCAAATATTGCTCCCAGTAATGGTGGAAGAAATACTCATGTCATATGATCTACATACACATTTGTTCACAATATTTTTCTGGGCACAAAATGCAAAGATCACACTTATGTTTGTACCAAATCCTAAATGGAAAGTGAACATGGATTACTAAAACGATAAATGTCCAGGTTGCCTAATGCTTTCAAATGTCATTCCTATTGGTGACGACATATTTGTTTCTTCCTAAGATTATGTATTCAATCTCAACCCTATTGAAAATGTCTAATTCTATCACTCACTGTATAATTGCCTCATTTCATAATGTCTGTATTGATATTTTCCTTTTTACATATTTTCCCCAGTTCATCATGTGACTGACTCTTCACATGTGCTGAAATTTACATTCACTCTATAACAAAAACCCTATTGCTACAGAACTTTTGCCCCAAATCCTATACTCACTCTATTTCCTAAACCTACTGACTACCTTCCTAATCCCACCGACTATCTCAATTTGAGTGGATGTTCTCTTCTAAAATCAATCATCCAAGGTGTAAGGTCCTATGCCATTGATTATCGATTTATCTGAGAAATCTGTGCAGAAAGTAATTATAAGCTAAGTATCCCAATCAAGGGCCTAATGCCCTTCTGGGCTTCAAATCTTACCTAGATTTCTGTTTCCATACTTATATTTCACCTCTATAATCTTATAAATATCGCAGGTTCCCAATACTATTAATCATCCTTCGCAATGATTCGTAACCCAAATCGAACATGTTATTAACCCTAACCATACAGTCTTACCTTAATCTAACTTTGCAGAAGAGCAGGGACAGAGTTCGTCTTACAATACAGGAATGTAGGGCATCTTCCTCCTGCTGAGAACCTCAAATGTCCATGCAGATTTGATCCCTGGAGAAGATGTAGGCAGCTATGAAGGACCTGAGAGAGCAAATGTCATCTTCCATCGCAAACAACCTTCCCAGGATGAAGGGTTGTGTCTGAATAAGCCTCTCTCTTGTTAATGTAGAGAAGATAGACCAAACCAGGCATGTGTGGAGAGCTGTTCCGGGGTCCCTATGGTTGATATACCATTCTAACTTGTAAAAGTGTCACAGGAAGAAAGGGCAGCCTCCATCTCATAGGAGTATTGTAAGCAACAGTTAGGACAAAGTGGTTGCCAAGGCAATGACCTCAAAGAATTCCTGAAGGAAGTAATCTCACCTCACTTCCTTGGTGATGGAACTCTCTGAACTTGGAATCCGGGAAGCCAGGCACCCAGAGCCAGTCTCAGTCCCAGTCCCAGTGGTCTTATTTTTTGGATTTACCAAGGACAGAGTCAGTCTTTCTTGGTACCTACTGAGGTGAGGATGAACAAATGTCAGGAAAGCTCTAAAGAGGGGCCTTTCCTGAGAAAGCAGGTAGTGGCTCACCGCTGGCTAGTGACAACTTCACAGATTTGGCCAAGGAGACCATATGTGACACAGGACAGGCGATTTCATCAGAACATAGTTTGGCCCACCAGTCAGAGGACACTCCCAATAGTCACAGACCTACTTGGGGGAAGGAGCTTCCTTTGTGTGTGTGGGTGTGGGTTTGAGATTTTGTCTCATGTTCTGAGAATAGGTAGGAAAGGCGGTTTGTTTGGTTTGGAGTGAACTGTTTCTGGTAAGTCGTTTGACAAGGCCAGTGTTTCTTTGTCTGTGTATCCCACTGTGTCCGTGGTTTTAGATATTAGAAAAGAGAATGAATCATTGGATGTGTCCTGTCTAGACTCAACTTGCCCAATTTATGAATGGACTGCGGCTTGACTTATGGGTGGACAACTCCAACAATCTTCCTAAGTTCCTGTTTTCTTCCTGAATTCTGCCCAATTTATGAATGGACTGCAGCTTGACTTATGGGTGGACAACTCCAACAATCTTCCTAAGTTCCGGTTTTCTTCCTGAATTCTGGCCACTCTCCAGAATAGGCTCATGGTTTTGTGTCCAAAATATGTACCACCTCCAAGCTCTGTGACATGGCCATGTACTGGATAGCTGAAAGAAATGGGAGCATCTCAGAAAACTCAGATATCAGTTTGACCAGGAAATTCTAAGTGAAGAAACCCTGCTTTGGGCCTTTTGCTCATCAATTGTTCTGTTGCCCTGAATGTCAGGAAGGCCTTTGCCTCAGGCCACACCATTGTAGAGCCTAAAGAAACAGTTTTCAAATGGAAATAAAAGGGCATCACCTGTGGCTCTTTGCTTAATTGCTTTGGAAAGGGATGTGTCTGAATCAGTCTTTTGGCCCTGTGTGAGACTGTGGCTTAGATTCTCAGCACCTGATGGATCTAAAGAAGGATCCCATGTGTGCATCCAAAACCAAAATGGACAAAAGAGCAGTCAGTGTGGATGAAGTCTCTCGCATTCCTCTGTATGTGTCCTGTTCTCCATCATGTGAGAACAGTGATCATTTGGTTCAAATGTGTTCCTCAAAACCCTGCAGAGGCTAGCCCATAAGTGCTTGGTTTTTCTCAAGACTCCAATTCACATAAAGAATCTAAAACACACAGTCAGTAGGCCTCAAATTGGAGAAGCAGTGCCATATTAATGGCAGGCCTATTTGATCACTCTTGGTTCACTGGAAGGATGTCCTGGCCACCCTGATTTTAGGCAAAAGAGGGGCAAGGGAGGTTATATTGGACACTGTCTTGGGCTGCACCCCTCATGGAAACCTCCAGCCAGAGGTTATGATGATTGTGTAAATGGAAGAAGATGAGTGCCATGTGGAAGTGTTTTGGATTTAATTGTGGATATTTGTGTGACAGTTGGAAGACATAACAAGGTCTACCTGGGCTTGAACTCTGGTGTGATTCCCCTTATAGACTGAGTTCAGGAACTGATCTCAGAGAAGTATTGCCATGTATTGTGTTGTGATTTAAGAGGCCATGTATGAGAGTCACCCTTGGAAACTGAGATCTAGCCCCAGAGTGGCTTTCCACAGAGCTCTGGGAATTTCAGCCAAGATATCACATGATTTCATTCGAAAGACTTGGCAGCCATAGTTGAGAGTGAAAACACACATGGACCTCATATTGTAGACCTCAATGGGCCTGGCTTAATGTGACCTTTTGGCCATTCTTTGGGAAGCCTTGCCTGTGAGGGTTCTCCAGAGCTTTCATTGAAATAATCTTGCTCACCATTTACTGGTTCCTGAATGAATTGAAACCCACAGTGCCTCCAACTTCATCCTTGAAAAATGTCTAAATAAATACCATGAAATTTTTGAAATTCCCATGACCAGGTGGCACTGGAGAACCTTTGGATGTCCTGTTGCTGATCATGGATGTACCAGACAGTGCCTTGCTTGACTGGGTTTCATGAAAATGGTGTAGAACAGAGGTGCCAGAAAGTTGCAGCCTGCTGAGAAGTGGGCCTAGAGCTTTGGTGGGCAGGAGTGTGATAAATCATGTGTGTTGGAGCAATGTGGATCTTCCATTGGCTTCCAAATGGCTTGTGGATTACATGAAGCAGCCAGCAGACCCTTGTAATTAAAGGCATCTTGTTATATGAAGAGGATTCAGGGCAATGTTCAGAATCAGGTTGCTATGGACAAGGATGCAATGTGGCAAGCTTTGAGGGATAGAAGCGTGGTTGGTGCGTTCTTCTGCAGACTCTGAACCACCGCACATGGCAGAACTCCCTCCAGCACTGTGTCTCAGTTGAACTCCTTGAATTTCATGAAGCAAATACCAAACTCCCAGTTCAGCAGCAAAAACCCCACAAAAAGTGGAGGAGGACCAAATGGCTTCACAGTCCAACGGGGAGACACTTAGCACCCAGAGGCCACAGTTTACCTAAAAAGAAGAAAATCAACACTGCTACCTCATGTTCATTGGAAAATAAGATACCATGTCCTCCACGTCACATAGAGGCAGACCCAGCTTTGATGGTCTCACTACAAATGAAGCCAATTCTCCTGACAACAACATAATTTTCACGTTCCCAAACTCAGAGGCAGTTGCTCTAAAAGTTTTTAGGCCAGCAGAGCTCCATGTTTGTGGAGTGTTTACCCTGTCCCTTACTTTTGGAAACTCCTCTACAACCTCCATGGTTGTGAACTCCTGAGCATTTTCCATTCCAGATATGTATTCACTGATTTTCTATCTATTCTCCTCTAACTGTGTCTTACTTGGGGTGAAGGTAATTTCAAGGCATTGTTCTGGATGAGAGTGGGAGGATATTTGTGCAGCATATATACAAATTGGATTCAATTTCCAATTTTCCTTTTGAAATACTGAATCCCTGACACTAACCCATACCTACTAGACTCAGACAACTCATCCTAATATGATAGAGAAAAATAACACAAACCTATAGAAATACAAGCAGTTCATTGGAGGCATGTTGTATAGTTGGACTTGCATTTTGCATTATACAAGGTAGGAGTTATAAATCTGGTCAATGTTTAATAGAAAAAGATCTCCATGTGTTTTTAAAGTTAACAAATATGAGAATTCATGTTTCCCTTTCTCTTTAGCCTATTCACACTTGTATATTTATATGCATATATAGAATCCTACCAGTTATCACACGTACATCTTTGTGAGGTGGCTGACTTGGCAGATACAAATTGTGAGAAGAGATCACTCCTCCTAAACGCTGTTGGAACTGAAAATTCAACCTGTAGGGAGCGTCCTAGTAGAACAACATTATACATAAACTCATGTTCAGTAAAATAAACATTTTTGCATCTGTGGATGATATATATTTACTGATGAAATTCGATTTGCATTTATATTGCTACTTTTTAATGTCTGTGAGTGTTTTTTATTTGTGTGTGTGTGTGTGTGTATACACTCTCCAGATTTTTCAAAATATGAAATATATGTGTCTAATATACACTCTCTAAATTCATTCATGTTCATGTATGTAGATTTTTAATCAACATTTCACAAGATTATAGTCAGAAATATTCATCCACCTGAAATACATATTTGTTTCCTAGTACTGAAAACTAACTTCAGGGAATGATGCATACAAATCCTAATTATTCTACAGTAACTGACCCAGTCTAACATCAATGCAAGTAGATTCCTATGGGACATGATATGTAATTCTTTATTCATTTGTATTCGACACTGGTACATTATTATTTCTTCAGTTTTTGCACATCATAGGATATACATTTCATCCACAAGTTCACAAATTTATAGGCATTTGTTTCAAATTTAATCACTTTTTGCTTCAGAACACATGTATTGTCAGGGTTTCTTTACTGGTATTTTCATGAGTCTTCTTTACAAACACATTATTTTCGATTTCCAAAGTCACATTTGAAGCAAAACTCACACACTCTTCATGATAAACCAAAACACGAATATTACCATTAGATGTATAACTGCTTGGAATGAATGATTGTATAACAATATACAATTTCCTGTAATTTTTCAGATATTAGATCAATTCATTTTTTAAAGTTGAAAAAAGTTATATTATTTATTCACATTAGGGTCTATTCATGCTTTATCTCTATATTCATAGACACAGGGTACACCTCTTTGTACCCCCGATTCTAATTTTACATCTTCAATATATTGCTCGCAGAAATGGTGGAAGACATACTCATGTCACCTGATGTACATATACATTTAATCAAAGTAATATTCTGGACAAAAAAATGTAAAGGTCACATTTATGATTGTACCAAAGCCTAAATGTAAAGTGTACATGGCTTACTAAAAACATCCATGTCCAGGTTGCCTAATGCTGTCAATTGTCAATCCTATTGGTGACTACATATTTGTTTCTTCCTAATTTATATATTCAAACTCAACCCTGTTGAAAATGTCTAATACTATCACTCACTTTATACTTTGCCTGATTTCGTAATGTTTCTATTGATATCTGCTTTTTTACATATTTTCCCAAGTTGATCCTAGTGACTGACACTTCATATGTGCTGACATTTACATTCACTCTATAATCGAAACCTTATTGCTAAAGAACTTTTGGTCCAAATCCTATACTCACTCTTCTTTCTAAACCTACCGACTATCTTCCTAATCCTACCGACTATCCCTTTTTGATTGGATGTTCTCTTCTACATTCAATCATCCAAGGTAAAAGGTCCTATGCCATTGTATATCGAATTATCTGAGACAACTTTGCAGAGCATAATTCAAAGCTAAGTATGCCAATCAAGGGAAAAACCCTTCTGGGCTTCAAATCATACCTAGATTTCTGTTTTCATCCTTATATTTCACCAGATCTTATAGAAGACGGACCATTTCAGGGGAACATAGTATGGCCCACCTGTCAGAGGACAATCTGGATAGTCACAGACCTAATTGGGGGAAGGAGGTGCCTTTGTGGGTGTGGGTATGGGTTTATTGTTTTGTCTCATGTTCTGAGAATAGATGGGAAAGGCGGTTAGTTTGGTTTGGAGTGGACAGTTTCTAGTAAGTCATTTGACAAGGCAAGTGTTTCTATGTCTGTGTATCCCACTGTGTCCGTTGTTGTAGATATTGGAAAAGAGAATGCATTAATGGATGTGTACTGTCTAGTGTAAATCTTCCCATTATTCAACCTGCCCAATATATGAATGGACTGCAGGTTGTCTTTTTGATGTGCAACACCTGCTATCTTTCTAAGTTGCTGTTTTCTTCCTGAATTCTGGCCACTATCCAGAATAGGCTCATGGATTTGTGTCCAAAATATGTACCACATCCAAACTCTGTGACATGGCCATGTACTGGATAGCTGAAGAGAATGGCGAGCATCTCAGAAAACGCAGATATCAGTGTGACCAGGAAAGTCTCAGTGGAGAAACCCTGCTTTGGGCCTTTTGCTTACTTATTGTTGTTTTGCACTGAATGTCAGGAAGTTCTTTGCCTCAATCCACCACTTTGTGAAGCCTGAAGTAAACAGTTTTCAAATGGAAATGAATGTCATCCCCTGTGGCTCTTTGCTTAATTGCTTTGGGAAGGGATGTGTCTGAATTAGTCTCTTGGCCATGTTTGTGTCTATGACTTAGATTCTCAGCACCTGATGGATCTAAAGAATGATTCCATGTGTGCGTCCAAAACCATAATGGCAAAAAAAAAATCATTCATTATGGATGAAGTCTCTTGACTTCCTCTGTTAAGTTCCTGAACTCCATCAAGTGAGAATAGGGATTCTTTGGGTCAAATGAGTTCTTCAATTCCCTGCAGAGGTGCTTGGGTTTTCGCATAACTCCAAATCACATAAAGAATTGATACCTGAAATCAGTAGGCGTCAAATTGGAGAAACACAGAAGTATTAACGGCAGGCTTATTTGATCACTCCTCGTTCACAGAAACGGTGTCCAGGCCACCCTGACTTTAGGCAAATGAGGGGCAAGCGAGCTGATTTTGGACACTGTCTTGGCTTTTCTCATGACTCCAATTCACATAAAGAATCTAGACCCCACAGTCAGAGAGCCTCAAATTGGATAAGCGGAGCAGTATTAAGGGCAGGCCTATTTGATCACTCCTGATTCACAGGAAGGGTGCCCAGGCCACCCTGAAGTTAGGCAAAAGAGGTGCAAGAAGCTTATTTTGGACATTCTCTTGGGCTGCACAACTCATGGAAAACTCCAGGAAGAGGTTATGATTAGTGTCTATATGGAAGAAGAATAGGGCCATGAGGGAGTATTTTGGTTTTAATTGTTTTCATTTGAGTCGCGGTTGGAAGAGTTGTCTGGGTCCACCTGGACTTGAACTCTGGTGTGATTCTCCTTATAGACTGAGTTCTGGAACTGACCTGAGAGAAGTATTGCCATGAATTGTGTTGGGATTTTAGGAGGCCAGGCATGAAGTTGCCATTGGAACCTGAGATCTAGGCACAGGTTGGCTTTCCACAGAACACTGGGAATCTCAGCCAGGATATTACATGATTTTATTCTGAAAGACTTGGCATGCATTATTGAGATTCAAAACACACATGGACCTCGCTTTATAGACCTCAATTGGCCTCGCTTCATGTGACTTTTTGGCCACTCTTTGGGTAGCCTTGCCTGTGAGAGTGCTCCAGAGCTTTCCCTGAAATTATCTTCCTAACCCTTTAATGGTTCCTGAATGAATTGCAAACCACAGTGCCTCCAACTTCATCCGTGAAAAATTGCTAGATAATTACCATGAAATTTTTAAAATTCCCATGACCAGATGTCACTGGAGGACCTTTGATGTCCTGTTGATGATCATGAATATACCAGACAGGGCCTTGCTTGACTGGGTTTCAGGAAAATGGTGTAGAACAGAGATGCTGGTAAGTAGAAGCCTAGTGAGTAGTGGGCCTAGAGAAGTGTTACGCAAGTGAGTGATAAAACATCTGTGGTGGGGCCATGTGGATCTTCCATTGGCTTCCAAATGGCTTGAGACTGACATGGTGCAGCCATCAGACCCATATACGTAAAGGCATATTTTTATATGGAGAGGTTTTAGGGCAATGTTCAGAATCATGTTGCTATTGTCAAGGGGGCAAGCTACGTGGGATAGAACCCTGGTTGGTGCATTCTCCTGGAGACCCTGCACACCACAGCTGACAGAACTCCCTTCAGCACTGTTTCCCATTTAAACTTGTTGTATTTAATGAAGCAAATACCAAACTCCCAGTGCAGCAGCAAGAAACACCATGATAATTGGAGGATGACCAAGTTGTTTCACAGTCCACACGGGGAGACACTTAGCCCTCAGTGGCCACAGTTTACCTACAAAGAGAGAATTCAGCACTGCTGTCTCATTTTTATTGAAAAATAAATAACCATTCCTCCAGGTCACATAGATGCAGATCGAGCTTTGATTGTCTCACTACAAATAAAGCTAAAGCTCCTGAAAACAACATATATTTTAAGTGCCCAATCTTAAAGGCAGATTCTCAAAAAGTCTTTAGGCCAGCAGAGCTCCATATTTGTGGAGTGTTTACCCTGTCCCTTACTTTTGGAAACTCCTCTACCGCCTCCAAAGATGTGAAATCTGGAGCATTTTCCATTCCTGATAGGTATTCACAGATTTTCTAACTCTTCTCTTCTAATTGTGTCTTACTTGGGGCGAAGGTAATGTCAAGGCATTGTTCTGGAGGAGAGTGGGAAGAATTTTCTGTAGCATATATTTGCATAAACATTGGATTCAGTTTTCTATTTTCCATTCAAAATACTGAATCCCTGACTCTAACCCATACCCGACCAGACTCTGACTACTAATTCTAATATGATGGAGAAAAATAACCCAAACAGAATCGAAATACAAGCAGTTCAGAGTAGGCCTGGTGTATTGTTGTACTTTTCTTTTGCATGATACAGAGTTGGAGTTATCAATCTAGTCAATTTATTGTTGAAATAGTTGTCCATGTATTTTTAAGGTTAACAAATATGTGAATTCCTGTCTCCCTTTCTCTGTATTCTTATATGCACATTTAGATTCCTCCCTGGTACCACACGTACATTCTTGTGAGGTGGCTGACTTGGCAGATACAAATTGTTAGAAGAGATCACTCCTACTAAACTTGTTGGAATTGGATATTCAACCTATGGTTGAGCTTGCTAGTTGAACAGCATTATACATAAATCCATGTTCAGTAAAATTAATATTTTTAGATCTGTGAATGATATATATTTTATAATGAATTTTGATTGACATATATATTGCTACTTTTTTGTCTGTGTGTGTGTTTTGTATATATATATATATATATATATATATATATATATATATATATATATATATACTCTCCAGATTTTTCAAAATATGAATATATGTGTCTTATATACACTCCCTAAATTCATTCATGTCTATTATGCGGATTTATAATCAACTATTCACAAGATTATTCTGAGAAATATTCATCCACCTGAAATTTGCCTAATGCTCTCAAATGTCAATCCTAATTGTGACTACATATTTGTTTCTTCCTAAGATTATATATTTAAACTCAACCCTGTTCAAAATATGTAATCCTATCACTCACTTTATACTTTGCCTGATTTTGTAATGTCTCTATTGATATCTGCTTTCCTACATATTTTCCCCAGTTCATCATTGTGACTGACTCTTCACCTGTGCTGACATTTACATTCACTCTCTAATAGAAAACCCTATTGCTAAAGAAATTTTTTTCCAATTCCTATACTCACCCTTCTTCATAAAAGTACTGACTATCTTCCTAATGCTACAGACTATCGTTTTTGACTGAATGTTCTCTTCTACATTCAATCATCCAAGTAAATGTGGGGCGAGCTTCAGAGGAGGAGACCACCAACAGACTATCTCTTGCAACATCAAAGGGTTTTTTGGGTGTCCAGCATGCTGGGGCTCAGAGATCACTTTAATAGAGCAGATAGCCCTGAGAATAGCTTAAATAGAGCTTATATACTTTCCCTGGAGAGGGCAGGGAGGGAATTTTATTGATGGGTCAGGGTGAGTGGGTGGTTTGCATTCAACTGGGTGAGGGAGTACATTCTGCAGTTGGGCAGTTGGGGAGAGAACATTCTGGGAACAAGATTTGCAAGCATTTCTCAAGATTTCAATAGTGTTTGGTTAAGCATACAGAAAAACAAGAAGTGACAAGTACCTATTTTATTAACCTTTAATTCCCCACTTCTTCTTCTGGCTACTTTTAATCTTAAAAATGATCATTGGAGGGTGTCACATTCTATGTCTGCTAGTGGGGTATTACCATAAGTTTAACTCGTCCAATTTGAGCCTGGAGAAAAGAAATTACACGGTTGAGCAAACAGGATTTTATAGTTAGCAATAATATGAGGATTATTATTGGACCGGCCAGGGTTGATAAAAACGTATTTAACCAGGAGGAGTGTGTGAACCAAGACTCAAGCCACCCTTTTTGGGCCTCTCTCTCTTGTTGATGCTCTTCAAGGTGTCTTTTAAATTTACTCATAGATTTTATTACAACTCCAGTATGGTCAGCATAAAAACAACATTCTTCCCTCAATGCAGCACAAAGGCCCCCTTCTCTAATGAAGAGGAGGTCCAACCCTCAACTGTTCTTTAAAACAACTTCAGAGAGAGAGGTTAAAGATTCATGCAAAGCTCTGATGGAGGTTTCTAATATCTTAGTTTTGCTCTATTGCTTCTTCTAATTGGGTCATTTGTTGTGTCCCATGGACAATGGCAGTGGTTCCTGTGCCCACCCGTGCAGCAACTCCTATTCCTAATAGGATGGCTAAAGTGAGGGATACAAGTTCCCAGTGGAACCGGTTGTATGCCCCCCCTATTTGATCTTCAAACGAACCTGCATCATGATAGACCTTTCTGGGAAACATCTGCAACATTTCAAAATAATCACATCTGTTGACCATTTCATGAAAACATAAACAATGTTTAAGTATATAGAATTATGCTGTTGTAGGGACAGACAAGGCAAGGCACCTAAGATAGCACTGAAGACAGGGAAACAGTCCTATATTGTTGCAACTGGATTCAGAGGGCATTGCTTCTGTTGTAATCAATTAATCCCCTGAAACTCAAGTTTAGGTAGTTTCAGAATTGTGTACCCAACATATAAGGGATGGGGCTCAGAAGTTTACAGTCTGCAGAAGTTCAAAAAAGCAGTATATGTTTCTGATTTTTCCTCTGTTCTGGGCAAGTTAAATTTTCAAGGACACCTGGGAGGAGGAGAGCTTTTTATTCCCTTTCTTATTTTCCCCCTGCCAGCTGTTACAACGGAGCCCAGTTGGTAATTTCTTTATCTTAGAAATGTGGCCATTTCTGTGAAGCCCCAGCTGAAGGCCAGAGGACTTGTTCACATATTTTGTGAAAAACTAGTTAGGGGTTGTCTAGCTTAGAAGTACTGAGTTTTTAGCCAGTGGCCAAGTATAACAGGGCAATACAAAAAGAGAAAGTTTATCTACATTGAACTCTTTATAGAAACTCTATGCTGAAAGTTCTAAAGTCAGCCATGGTGAAGACTTCTGGAGAAGGACATTTAAGACTTTTCTGTGGGCCTGGTACAGAGGGGGAATACGGGGAAGGTGGGGCTGAGAGAAGCTCCGAGGATCTGAGAATGAGGAAAAAGAGAGATGTAAAAGAATAATTGGAAAGGTGTTTGGGAATTTCCTAGCAAAAAACTTGAGCAGTAGAACAGGTAGAGCAGAGCAGAAAACGGGAGTGAGTATCCCAAAATCCTGTGAGGGACTTTAAATTTTAGTAACCTGTTTTCAGTGATGACAAAGCAACTTTAATGGCCATTTATATTACATCTTGGATAAGGGTCTGAGAGCTCTCCTCAGCTCGTTTGAGCTTTGGGTTAGCTGGAAAGAGGACCTGGTAGGACCCGGTGTGGGCACTGACAGGAAGAGAGAGGAGTGAGTGGGTGGAGGGGTACCTCAGTACCTGCTACCTCACAAGCGGGCAATTGTCTGAGAACTGGTGGAGGTTTGGGATTCTGATCTAGTAATTGGAGGGGAGAAATCACGTTGCTGAGGTGGGAGTGACAGCAGAGAGTCTGGAGCAGAAGGCTGAGGATAAAAATCTATTGGAGAAGCATAGTTCAGGATGTGAGTGAAGGAGGGAAAGGGCTTCCACATAGGGGAATCTCCTTTCACCCTTTTGAGCACTTGCAGAAGTTAAAAAGGTCACGCAAAATTTGAGGATCTAGAGACCTCTCTGGGGGCCATCCTTTTTCTGTTGTCTACTTGGTAATATGGCCAATGCTGTGTACTGAATTTGATGAAGTATTGGGGTTCCATCAGGCAGCCTCTGTATGCTCACATCTCCATGACATACAGAAGAAGTCGGTTTTTCCCCCAAACAGCCGTTACTGTTTGTGGCTTTGATAGTTTCCCGGGCAAACATAGTAATCTAGGCTAGCCAACCTGCATCTGGCTCGCGTGTCCCTACATCCATAATGTTTGTTTCCATTATCTATGGTACAGAAGGGATTTAATGGTATTTTAGTGGGATTTTCTTCATCAGGGATATCCCAATAAAAAAAACCTATGGCCAGCTGACAAATGTCTGGGTGGAGAGATGGCCACCAGGTCCCTAAGGGGGCTGTATGTGAGATAGATTATACACTTTTCCAGTAGGATTTGTGATCAGTCATCGCTGCTTAAAAGGCTGATGAGGGTTAGGACTACTTGTGGCCAAGGGGAGAGTATATAACCTTATCCACATGGCGAATACACAATTTGAAACTGTTACCAGTCTTTTCCAGTTTCCAGAAAGATTCTGAACAAGGAGCAGGCTTGAGATGAGAGGCATGGATCCAAGAAGTGATTCTGTATACCTTTACCACTGTAGGTGTTATAAGTAGCACCTGGTATGGTCCTTTCCAGCTGGGTTCCAGGGATGACACCTGATGTCATCTTACATACATGAAGTCTCTTATTTGATATGGATGTGGAATTCCCTGGTACACAGTTTGTTACGCAGTGGGCAGCTATTTTCACAGGTATCACTGAGTTCTTTCAAGAGCTTTAAGTCTGTCAAGCAAGAGTGTGTGGAAAGGATCCTTAGGTCTTACAGTTGGGCTTAGGACCCTTACTGGACGAGGGCCACCATAGAGAATTTCTCAGGGGGTAAGGTTACTCAAAGAAACAGAAGGATTTTTTTCTTGCATGAAACATTGCATAAGTCAGGAGCACAGTCCAATCTTTTATGCTGGTCTCTAAGCTTAATTTCGTTAAGGTCTCTTCAATGGTTCTATTCATTCTTTCTACTTGTCCTGAACTCTGGGGTCTATAAGCCCAATATAACTTCCAATTAATCCCCAGGTTCCTGGCTAACCCCTGACTTACCTGGGCCATGAACATTGGTCCATTATCAGATCCTATTACCAGCTTAGCTTCCTCCAATGGTAGAGAGGCTTAGTCAGCAGCAGGGGAATCACTTAGAGTGTGTTGTGTGTTAGGGGACGAGGGCAGGGGATAAGGAGAGGAGGAAGAGTCCAGTAGAGTCAAATCTTGTGACTCAGAAAAACAGAGGGTGGAGGAGGAGGAAGAGGTGAGGGTTTGAGAGATCATGTGGGAATGAGTATGAGCAGAGGCATGGGCAAGGAAAGGCTTCACCCATGGAGGAGGAGATTTGCAGAGGTCCTGCCAAGTTAAGATATATGGCTGTTGATCAGGATGGCTATGTGGCCCTGGCTGAAAGACAATATCTCTGACTTTTTAAATTAGTGGGAAGTAGAAAGATCTTTCTTGGGGCCATACGACTCCAAAGATGGGCCATTCTGAGGCACAGAGAGTCCGCCAGGTCCAGCGTTTTACTAAAAAAAGAAAGATTCTGAGCCCTTAAGCGGACTTTGTTTCAGTGATCAAGGGTCAGGGACAGAGGCATTGAAGTGCTCTGTCCCATAATGAAAGGTACACAAACAGTAAAAGCAAAGACACATGACACAGATAAGACAAGACCATAAAGACAGGCAATGGACATCCAACACTGAGACCAGGAATGCGTAGCCGGCAAAACCCGATAGGATGGCAATACCGAATCTAAAAGAAAATATCACTGAGTCGATGAAGCAATTATTCCTTGATTCTCCGAGTCCTCTGCGGGGTCCCCCAGGGAGGTGCCCTATGTCTCTGTGACACATCTCTCAGCCACCGTCGGAGAGACCCCAGGCTCTTCATCGCCAGCAATTTTGCCAAGCCCTAACATGACACCTGAAACCAGAAAGAGGCGCCTTACTTGCTCCGAGAGGAGCCCGTTGGGGTCTCTCATCCGCCACTGCCGGAACTCGGTGGAACCTCAATATGTAAAGATCAGGTGAGTGTTGGAGGAAGAGACTACCAAGAGACTGTCTTATGCAACAGCAAAGGGTTATTTTGGGTCCAGCTTGCTGGGGCTCACAGCTAACTTAAATAGATCAGAGAGCTCTGAGAACAGCTTATGCAGAGCTTACATACATTTCTTGGAGAGGGAAGGGAGGGAAGTTTACTGATGTGTAAGGGTGAGTGGGCGGTTCGCGTGACACCGAGTGAGGCAGTACATTCTGCAGTTTGGCAGTTGGGAACAGTACATTCTAGAACAAGATTAGCAAACATTTCTCAAGATTTCAACAGTGTTTTTTTAAGCATACAGAAAAACAGGGAATAGCAAGTACCTATTTTATTAACCTTTCACTACCGACTATCCCTTTTTGACTGGATGTTCCTTCTACATTAATTCATGCAAGGTACAAGGTCCTATGCCATTGTATATCGATTTATCTGAGACATCTCTGCAGAACGTAATTCAATGCTGCGTATCCCAATCAAGGGCCCAATGCCCTTCTGGCCTTCAAATCATACTTAGATTTCTTTTTTCATACATATATTACACCTATATATTCTTATACACATAGCAGGTTCCCAATACCATTATTCATCCAGCACAATGATTTCTAACCCAAATCAAACATGTTTTTAACCATAATCATACAAAATTCCCTCAATCTAACTTTATAGAAGAGCAGGGAAAGAGTTGATTTTACAATACAGAAATGTAGGGAAACTTCCACCTTCTGAGAACCTCAAAGGCCCATGCAGAAATGATCCCTGGAGAAGATGTAGGCAGCTATGAAGGACCTGAGAGACCAAAAGTCATCTTCCATGGCAAACAACCCGGTCAGGATAAAAGGTTGTGTCTGAATCAGATTCTCTTCTTAATGTAGAGAACATGGACCAAAACAGGCCTGTGTGGAGATCTATTCCTGGGTGCCTATGGTTGATATACCATTCTAACTTGTGAAAGTGTCACAGGAAGTAGGGGCAGCCTCAATCTCATGGGACTCTTGGAAGTAACAGTTAAGACAAAATGGTTGCCAAGACAGGGACCTCATTCAGTTCAGGAAGGAAGTGACCTCACCTCACTTCCATGGTGATGGAACTCTCTGAACTTTAGATCCAGGAAGCCAGGCACCCAGAACCAGTCCCAGTCCCAGTCCCTATGGTCTCACTTGTTTGGATTTACTAAATGCAGTCATTCTTTCTTGGTACCTTCAGACGTGAGAAGGCCAAATGCCAGGAAAGCTCGGAAGCGGGGCTTTTCTTGAGAAAGTCGTTAGTGGCTCACCATTGGCTCCTGAGAAGTTCACAGAGTTTGCCAAGGAGACCAGATCTGAGACAGGACAGGCCATTTCGGGGGAACGTATTATGGCCTACAAGTCAGAGGACACTCTGGATAGTCAAAGACCTACTTAGGGGAAGGAGGTGCCTTTGTGGGAGTGGTTGTGGGTTTGTGGTTTTGTCTCATTTTCTGAGAATAGGTAGGACAGTCGGTTTGTTTCATTTGAAGTGGACTGTTTCTAGTAAGTCTTTTCACAGGGCGAGTGTTTCTATGTCTGTGTATTCCACTGTTTCCGTGGTTGTAGACATTAGAAAAGAGAATTCATCAATGGATGTGTCGTGTCTAGTAGAAAGCTTCTCAGCATTCATATTGCCCCGTTTATGAATGGACTGTAGCTTGCCTTATCGATGAGCAACACCTGCTACCTTCCTAAGTTTCTATTTTCGTCCTGAATTCCGGCCAATTTCAAGAATAGGCCCATGGTTTTGTGTCCAAGATATGTACCACCTCCAAGCTCTGTGACATGGCCATGTACTGGATAGCTGTAGGTTATGGCGAGCATCTCAGAAAACTCAGATATCAGTGTGACGAGGAAAGTCTCAGAGGAGAAACCCTGCTTTGGGCCTTTTGCTTACCTATTGTTCTGTTGCCCTGAATGTCAGGAAGTTCTTTGCATCTGGCCACCCCTTTGTGAAGCGTGAAGAAAACAGTTTTCAAATGGAAATGATTGGGCATACCTGTGGCTCTTTTCTTAAGTGCTTTGAAAAGGGATGTGACTGAATCAGCCCCCTGGCCCTGTGTGTGGCTGAGGCTTAGATTCTCAGCACCTGATGGATCTAAAGAAAGTTCCCATGTTTGCATCCAAAGGAAAAATGGCAGAAAGAGCAGCCATTGGGATGAAGTCTCTCGACTTCCTCTGTAAGGTTCCGAAACTCCATCAAGTGAAAATAGGGATCCTTTGGGTCAAATGAGTTCTTCAAAACCTGCAGAGGCTAGCCCATAGGTGCTTGGTTATTTCATGACTAAAATTCACATAAAGAATCTAAACCAAACAGTCAGTAGGCCTCAAATTGGAGAATTGGAGCGGTATTAATGGCAGGCCTATTTGATCACTCCTGGTTCACAGGATGGGTGTCCAGGCCACCTTTACTATAGGCAAATGAGGGTCAAAGGAGCTTATTTTGAACACTGTCTTGGTCTGCTCCCCTCATGGAAACCTCCAGCAAAATTTTGATGAGTGTCAATATGAAAGAAGATGAGGGCCATATGGGAGTGTTCTTGTTTTAATTGTGGTAATTTGTGTGGTAGTTGGAAAAGATGACTGGGATCACCTGGGCTTGAACTCTGGTGTGATTCCCCTTAAAGAATGAGTTCTGGATCTGACCTCAGAGAAGTATTGTCGTGAGTTCTCTTGGGATTTTACTAGGCCACGCGTGAGAATCGCCTTTGGAAACTGAGATCTAGGCCCAGGATGGCTTTCCACAGAGCTCGGGGATTCTGAGCCAGGATATCACATGATTTAATTCTTAAAGACTTGGCAGCCCTAGTTGAGAGTCCAAACACATATGGACCTCACATTGTACACCTCAATGTGTCTGGATTCATGTGACCTTTTGGCCAGTCTTTTGGAAGGCTTTTCTGTGAGTGTTCTCCAGAGCTTTCACTGAAATGAGCTTCCTCACCATTTAATGGTTCCTGAATTAATTGAAACCCACAGTGCCTCTAACTTCATTTTTGAAAAATGACTAGATTAATACCATAAAATTTTTGAAATTCCCATGACCAGGTGGCACTGGATAAACTTTGGATTTCCTGTTGCTGATCATGAGTGTACCAAAGAGTGCCTTGATTGACTGGTTTTCGTGAAAATGGTGTAGAACAGAGATGCCAGTAATTTGGAGCCTAATGAGTAGTGGGCGTAGAGAAGTGGACTGTAGGTGTGTAAATAAATATTTTTGGTAGGACCACCTGGACCTTCCATTGGCTTCGAAAGACTTGCGACTGACATGGTGCAGGCAGGAGACCTTTATATGTAAAGGCATCTTGTCATATGGAGAGGTTTCAGGGCAATGTTCAGAATCAGGTTGCTATAGTCAAGGGGAAAGCTATGTAGGATAGAAGCCTGGTTCGTACATTCTCTTTGCGTCCCTGACCAACCACACATGACAGAACTCCCTCCAGCATTTTGTCCCAGTTGAATTCCTTGTATTTCGTGAAGCAAATACCAAACTCCCAGTGCAGCAGTAAGAATCACCCTGGAAAGTGGAGGATCACCAAATGGCTTCACAGTCCACACGGAAAGACACTTAGCTCCCAGTGGCCACAGTTTAACTACAAAGAGAGAATTCAGAACTGCTCCCTCATGTTCATTAGAAAATAAGGACCATGTGCTCCAGGTCATAGAGATGCAGACCCAGATTTCATGGTGTCACTACAAACGAAGCTAAATCTCCTAACAATTACATATATTTCTTGTTCCCAACCTCAGAGGAAGTTTCTCAAGAAGTCTCAAGGCCAGCACAGCTCCATGTTTCTGGATTGTTTACCCTCTCCCTTACTTTTGGAAACTGTTCTACCACCTCCAGTGTTGTGAACTCCTGAGCATTTTCCATTCCACATATATATTCAGATTTTCTAACTCCTCTCCTCTAATTGTGTCTTACTTTTAGCGATGGTTATGTCAAGGCATTGTTCTGGATGAGAGAGGGAAGATTTTTGTGTATCACATTTTTGCATATACATTAGATTCATTTTCCTTTTTTCCATTTGAAATACTGAATCCCTGACACTAACCCATACCCTACTAGACTCTGACTACTAATCCTAATATCATGGAGAGAAAGAAACCTAACCGAATAGAAATACAGGCCTTTCATAGGAAGCATGGTGTATACTTCTATTTGCCTTCTGCATTATCAAGAGTATGTGTTTTAAATCTAGTCAACTTTTCATTGTAATATTTCTCCATGATTTTTTAAAATTATCACATATATAAATTCCTGTCTCCATTTCTCTGTATCCTATTCAGCACATGTATTTTTTTATACATATATATATATAATATCCTACCTGGTATCACACGGACATTCTTGTGAGCTCCCTGATTTTGGAATATAAAATTGTGAGAACAGATGACTCTCCCTAAATAATGATGGGACTGAAAATTCAACCTATGGGTGAGCTTCCTAGTGAAAAACACTATACATAAATCCATGTTCAGTAAAATGAATATTTTTGGATATGTGGATGAATTATATTTCATGATGAATTTTGATTGGCATATATATTGCTAAATATTAATGTGTGTGTGTGTGTGTGTATGTATTTTTTTTAAATCTGGAAAAAAATGTATATGTGTATATATATACATATATATATATATATATATTATATATGTATATATATGTATATATATAATATTATATATATATATATATATATATATATATATATATATATATATTCTCCAGATTTTAAAAAAATATGAAAAATATGTGTCTTATTATACACTCCCTAAATTCATTTATATTCATGTATGTGGGTTCAAAATCCAATTTTTACAAGATTATTTTCAGCAATATTTATACACCTGTAATACATATTGTTTTCCTACTACTGAATACTAAGTTCAGTAGGTGGTGCATACAAATCCTAATATTTCTACAGTACCTGACCCAGTTTAACATCAATGCAAGTAGATTGCTATGGGACATGATGTGTATTTTGAAGTTCATTTTTACTCAACACTGGTACATTACTATTTTTTCAGTATATGGACATCATAGGATATATTTTTTCACCCACAACTTCACAAAATTATAGGCATTTGGTTCACTTTCATTTACTTACTACTTCAGAACACATGTATTCCTCCATGTTTCTTTACTGGTCTTTTCACTAGACTTCTTTCTAAACACATTATTTTTGATTCCATAATCATTTTTGAAGCAATACTCACTCTTCACGATAAACCGTAACCCTAATATTACCATTACATATATAACTGGTTGGAATGATTGTATATATATCAACATAAGATTTCCAATATATTTTCAGATGCAAACTCAATCCATTGTTTAAAGTTGGAACCAGTTATATACTTTATTCACAATCTGGTCTATTTATGCAACATCTCAATAATGATCAACACAAGGTACACCTATTTGTATCACCAGTACTAATTTATAAGTTTCCAGAATATTACTCCCCATAATGGTGGAAGAAATACTCATGTCACCTTATCTACATATAAATTTTATCACGGTAGTATTCTGGACACAAAATGCAAAGGTCACACATATGATTGTACCAAAGCCTAAATGGAAAGTGACCATGGATTACTAAAAACATCCATGTCCAGGGTGCCTAATGCTCTCAAATGTCAATCCTATTGATTACTACATATTTGTTTTTTCCTAAGATTATATATTCAACCTCAAGCCTGTTGAAAATGTCTAATCCTATCACTCACTTTATACTTTGCCTGATTTCCTAATCTTTCTATTGATATCTGCTTTCCTACATATTTTTCCCTGTTCATCATTGTGACTTTCTCTTCAGATGTGCTGACATTTACATTCACTCTCTAACTGAAACCCTATTGCTAAAGAACTTTTGGTCCAACTCCTAGTCTCACTCTTCATCCTAAACCTACTGACTATCTTCCTAATCCTACAGACTATCCCTTTTTGACTGGATGTTCTCTTCTACATTCAATCATCCGAGGTACACGGTCCTATGCCATTGTATATCGATTTATCTGAGACCTCGGTGCAGAACATAATTCAAGCTCAGTATACCAATCAAGGTTCTGTTGCCCTGAATGTCAGGAAGGTCTTTGCCTCAGGCCACCCCTTTGTGAAGCCTGAAGAAAAAAATTTCAAATGGAAATAAATGGGCATCACCTGTGGCTCTTTGCTTAATTGCTTTGGAAAGGAATTTGTCTGAATCTGCCTCTTGGCCCTGTGTGAGGCTGTGGCTTCGATTCTCAGCACCTGATGGATCTAAAGAAAGATCCCATGTGTGCATTCAAAACCAAAATGGCAAAAAGAGCAGTCATTGTGGATGAAGATTCTTGCCTTTCTCTGTTAGGTTCCTGACCCCCTTCAAGTGAGAATAGGGATCCTCTTTGTCAAATAAATTCTTGAATGCTCTGCAGATGTGCTTGGGTTTTCTCATGACTCCAAATCACATAAAAAATCTATACCTGACATTCAGTAAGCCTCAAATTATAGAAACAAAGCGGAATTAATGGCAGGCCTTTTTGATCACTCCTGGTTCACAGGAAGGGTGTCCAGGCCACCCTGACTTTAGGGAAATTAGAGGCAAGGGAGCTTATTCTGGAAACTGTCTTTAGTTGCAACCCTCATGGAAACTTCCATCCAGAACATTTGATGAGGGTCTTTATGGACGAAGATGAGGGCCATGTGGTAGTTATTTTGTTTTAATTGTGGTCATTTGTGTGGGGGTTGGAAGAGATGACTTGGTCCACCTGGGCTTGAACTCTGGTGTTATTCCCCTTAGAGCCTGAGTTCTGGAACGTACCTCATAGAAGTATTGATATGAATTGTGTTGGTTTTTAGGAGGCCATGCATGATTGTCACCCTTTCAAACTGAGATCTAGGCCCAAGGTGGCTTTCCACAGAGCAATGGGAATCTCAGCCAGGAAATCACATGATTTTATTCTGAAAGACTTCGCAGCCATTGTTGGCCCTCGGAAGCAAGAAAGAGTGGCCATACTCATATCGAATAAAATCAACTTAAAACCTAAGTTAATCGAAAGTGATAAAGAAGGACACTATATACTGTTAAGAGGCAACATTCACCAACAAGACATAACAATTATCAATTTGTATGCACCAAACAATGGTGGTGCCAAGTCATAAAACAAACTCTCCTCAAGTTCAAGAGTCATATAGGCTATAACACAATAATTACGGGTGACTTCAGCACACAACCCTCGCCATTGGACAGATCCTCTAGAGAAAATCTGAATTAAGAAACTATAGAACTCAATAGCACAATCAATAACCTAGACTTAACCAACATATATAGAATATATCAAACATCATAAAGTGGATACATGTTCTTCTCAGCAGCACATTGGTCCTACTCAAATATAGACCATATATTATGCCATATGGAAACTCTTAGTAAATATAAAAGTATGGAGATAATACCATGCACCATATCTGATCATAATGGAATGAAACTTGAAATTAATGATTGAAGAAGGAAGGAAAAATTCTACATCACATGGAAAATGAACAATATGTTACTGAATAATCAATGGGTTACAGAAGACATAAAGGAGGAGATAAAAAATCTCTTAGAGACAAATGACAATACAGACACAACATACCGGATTCTGTGGGAAACAATGAAAGCAGTTTTAAGAGGGAAATTCATTTCTTGGAATTCTTTCCTCAAAAAAAGAAAAAAACAACAAATAAATGATCTCACACTACATCTCAAAAACCTAGAAAAAAAAGAGCAAAACAACAAATGTAGTAGAAGACAAGAAATAATTAAAATTAGAGGAGAAATCAACAAAATTGAAACAAAAAAAATTGAACAAATAAAGTTGGTTCTTTGAAAATAAATTAAATCGACAGGCCCTTAGCCATGCTAATGAAGAGAAGTAGAGAGAGAACTCAAATTACTAACATATGGGATAAAAAATGCAATATCACAACAGACACTACAGAAATACAGAAGATAATTCGAAAGTATTTTGAAACCCTATATTCCAATAAAACAGAAGATAATGAAGATATCGATAAATTTCTTATGTCATATGATCTGCCCAGATTGAGTCCGGAAGACACACAAAATTTAAATAGACCAATAACAAAGGAAGAAATAGAAGAAACCTTCAAAAGACTACCTACCAAAAAAAACCCTGGACCAGATGGTTATACAGCAGAGTTCTACAAAACGTTCAAAGATGAATTAATACCAATACTTTTCAAGCTATTTCAAAAAATAGAAAAAGAAGGAGTTCTTCCAAATTCATTCTATGAGGCCAACATTACCCTGATCCCAAAACCAGACAAAGACACTTCAAAGAAAGAAAACTACAGACCAATATCTCTAATAAACTTGGATGCAAAAATTCTCAATAAAACCCTGGCAAATAAAAAACAAAAGCATATTAAAAAATTGTGCTTCATGATCAAGAGGGATTCATCCCAGGGATGCAAGGCTGGTTCAATATACGGAAATCAATAAATGTAATCCATCACATCAATAGACTTAAAGAGAAGAACCATATGATCATCTCAATAGATGCAAAAAAAGCATTCTACAAAGCACAGTATCCCTTTTTGTTTAAAACTCTATAAAAACTAGGAATAACAGGAACTTACCTCAACATGGTAGTAGCTATATATGCTAAACCTCAGGCTAGCATCATCCTAAATGGAGAAAAACTGAAGGCATTTCCTCTAAAATTTGCAACAAGACATGGATGCCCTCTATCACCACTTCTATTTAATTTAGTTCTTGAAATACTATCCAGAGCAATGATACAGACAAAGGAAATTAAAGGCATAAAAATAGGAAAAGAAGAACTTAAATTATCGCTATTTGTGGATGACATGATAATATATTTAACAGACCCAAAAGGGTCTACAAAGAAACTGCTAGAGTTAATAAATGAATTCAGCAAATTGGCAGGATATAAAATCAACACGCATAAATCAAAGGCATTCCTGTATATCAGCAACAAAACTTCTGAAATGGAAATGAGGAAAACCACTCCATTTACAGTATACTCAAAGAAAATAAAAAACTTGGGAATCAACCTAACCAAAGAGGTGAAAGATTTATACAATGAAAACTACAGAACCCTAAAGAGAGAGATAGAAGAAGATGTTAGAGGATGGAAAAATATGCCCTGTACATGGATAGGCAGAAATAACATCATCAAAATGGCGATATTACCCAAAGTTCTCTACAGGTTTAATGCAATGCCAATCAAAAACCCAATGGCATTTCTTGTAGAAATAGATAAAGTAATCATGAATTTCATATGGAACAACAAAAGACCCAGAATAGCGAAAGCAATTCTAAGCAGGAAGTGTGAATCCAGAGTTCAAACTGTACTACAAAGCAATAGTAACAAAAACAGTGTGGTACTGGTATCAAAACAGGCAGATGGACCAATGGTACAGAATAGAGGACACAGAGCCATATCCACAAAATTACAACTTTCTTATATTTGAAAAGGGGCCTAAAAGCATGCAATGTAAGAAGGATAGCATCTTCAACAAATGGTGCAGGGACAATTGGAAATTCATATGCAACAAAATGAAACGGAATCCCTTTCTCTCACAATGCATAAAAGTTAACTCAAAATGGATCAAGGAGCCAGATATAAAATCAGAGACACTGCATCTGATAGAAGAAAAAGTTGGCTATGATTTACATACTGTGGGGTTGGGCTCCAAATTCCTTAATAGGACACCCATAGCCCAAGAGTTCATAAAAAGAATAAACAAATGGGACTTACTTAATCTAAAAAAGTTTTTTTTCTCAGCAAGAGAAACAATAAGAGAGTTAAATAGAGAGCCTACATCCTGGGAACAAATTTTTACCCCTTACACTTCAGATAGAGCCCTAATATCTAGAATATACAAAGAACTCAAAACAATTAAACAATGAGATAACAAATAACCCAATCAACAATGGGCCAAGGATCTTAACAGACACTTCACAGAGGAGGACATACAATCAATCAACAAGTACATGAAAAAATGCACACCATCTCTTGCAGTCAGAGAAATGCAATCAAAACCACCCTAAGATACCATCTCACTCCAGTAAGATTGGCAGCCATTATGACGTCGAACAACAATAAGTGTTGGTGAGGATGTGGGGTAAAGGGTACACTTGTACACTGCTTGTGGGACTGCAAATTGGTGAGTACAATATGGAAAGCAGTATGGAGATTCCTGGGAAAGCTGGGAATGGAACCACCATTTGACCAAGATATCGCCCTTCTCAGACTCTTCCCTGAGGATGTTAATAGAGAGCAGTATAAGGATACTGCCACATCGATGATCATAGCGGCACAATTCACAATAGCTAGACTTTGGAACCAACCTAGATGCCCTTCAATAGACGAATGGATAATAAAAATGTGGCATCTATACACAATGGAGTATTACACAGCACTGAAAAATGACAAAATCATAGAATTTGCAGGGAAATGAATGGCATTAGAATAGATTATGCTAAGCGAATCTATCCAATCCTTAAAAAACAAATGCCAAATGTTTCCTTTTATATAGAGAGAGCAAATAAGAACAGAACAGGGAGGAAGAACATGAGAAAAATATTAAAACTAAACAGAGATGAGTGGGGGGAGAGAAAGGGAGAGAGAAGGAAAAGCATATGGAAATGGTAGGAGACTACTCAATGTTACACAAAATTACATATAAGAGGTTGTGAGACTAAAGAGGGGAAAACAAGGGAGAGAATTAAACAACAGCAGTGAGGTAGAGAGGGAAGATGGGAGGGGAAGGGGAATAGTAGGGGATAGGAAAGGTAGCAGAATACAACAATAACTAGTATGCTATTATGTAAAAACGTGAGTGTGTAACTGATGTGATTCTGCGATTTGTATTTGGGGTAAAAATGGGAGTTCATAACCCAATTGAGTCAAATGTATGAAAGATGATATATCATGAGTTTTATAATGTTTTGAACAACCAAAAATAAAAAGAATTGAATTTCCAATATTTGAGTCATTTAACAACTTTATTTTTTAATAAAATTGTCTTTTATTTGTTATCTTACTTGCTGGTATCTGCCTTTCAGTTTTAAAAAAATATGTGCTGTAGCCATTCATCCATGTAGTATGTAACAGAAAATTTTTAGTGTCTCCATGTTACCAGATTGGCAAGGCATCAAGGTTTCCTTCACAAACAAGGTGAAGGCTTTGCCATTAGAAATTTAACATTCTGCAAAACAATTTTTTTTTAACTTTCCAATTAAATTTCCAAAAAAATTTAGAAAAAGAAGAATATAATCCCCATGGTAAGAAGGCCTCAAAGTGGAGAAGTGGAGCATTTACGGCAGGCCTATTTGATCACTCCTGGTTCACAGGAAGCATGTCCAATCCACCCTGACGTTAGGCAAATGAGGGGCAAGGGAGCTTATTTTGGGCACTGGTTTGGCTGTGCCCCTCATGGAAAACTCCATCCACAGGTTATGATGTGTGTCTATATGGAAGAAGATGAGAACCATGTGGGAGTGTTTTGGTTTTAATTGTGGTCATTTGTGTGGTAGTTGGAAGAGATGACTGGGTCCACCTGGGCTTGAACTCTGATGTGATTCCCCTTAGAGAATGAGATTTGGAACTAACTTCAGAGAAGTATTGCCATGAATGTTGTTGGGATTTCAGGAGGCCACACATGAGAGTCGCCCTTGGAAACTGAGGTCTAGGCCCAGGGAGGCTTTCCAGAGAGCACTGGGAATCTCAGCTAGGATATCACAGGTTTTATTCTGAAAGACTTGGCAGCCATCGTTGAGAGTCAAAACACACATGACCTCACATTGTAGACCTCAATGGTCCTGGCTTCATGTGACAATTTGGCCACTCTTTGGGAAGCCTTGCCTGTGAGAGATCTCCAGATCCTTCATTAAAATGAGCTTCCTCAACATTTAATGGATCCTGAATGAATTGAAACCCACAGTACCAACAACTTCATCTGTGAAAAATAGTTAGATAAATACCATAAAATTTTAGAAATTCTCATGACCAGGTGGCACTGGAGAACCATTGGATGTCCTGTTGCTGATCATGAGTATACCAGACAGTGCCTTGATTGACTAGGTATCATGAAAATCGTGTAGAACAGAGATGCCAGTAAGTTGGAGCCTGCTGAGTAGTGGGCCTAGAGCAGTGGTGTGCAGGTGTGTGATAAAACATCTCTGGTGGGGCCATGTGGATCTGCCATTGACTTTCAAATGCCTTGAGACAGACACGGTGCAGCCAGCAGACCCTTCTATATAAAGGCATCTTGTTATATGGAGATTTTTCACGGCAATGTTTAGAATCAGGTTGCTATGGTCAAGGGGCAAGCTATGTGGGATAGAAGCCTAGTTGGTGCATTCTCATGCAGACACTGACCCACCACACGTGACAGAACTCCCTCCAGCACTGTGTCCCACTTGAACTCCTTGTATTTCGTGAAGCAAATACCAAACTCCCAGTGCAGCAGCAAGAAACAAAACGAAAAGTCGAGGATGACCAAATGGCTTCACAGTCCACATGGGGAGACACTTAGCCCCAGTGGCCACAATTTAGCTACAAAGAGAGAATTTAGCACTGCTGCCTCAGGTTCATTGGAAAATAAGAAACCATGTCCTCCTGGTCACATAGATGCAGACCTAGCTTTGATGGTCTCACTACATCGGAAGTTAAAGCTCCTGAAAACAACATATATTTCAAGTGCCCAAGCTCAGAGGCAATTTCTCAAGAAGTGTTTAGGCCAGCAGATCTCCATGTTTGTGGAGTGTTTACCATGTCACTTACTTTTGGAAACTGCTCTATCAACTCCAAGGTTGTGAACTCCTGAGCATTTTCCATTCTAAATATATATTCACAGATTTTCTAACTCTTCTCCTCTAATTCTGACTTACTTGGGGGGAAGGGAATGTCAAGTCATTGTTCTGGATGAGAGAGAGAAGATTTTGTTTAGCACATATTTGCATAAACATTGGATTCATTTTACGATTTTCTGTTTGAAATACTGAATCCCTGACACTAACCCATACCCTACTAAACTCTGACTACTAATCCTAATATAATGGAGAAAAATAACCCAAACAGAATAGAAATACAAGCATTTCAGAGGAAGCATGGTGTATAGTTGGACTTACCTTTTGCATGATATAAGGTAGGAGTTATAAATCTAGTTAATTATTTGTTGAAATAATTCTCCATGTGTTTTTAAAGTTAAGAAATATGTGAATTCCTGTCTCCCTTTCTCTGTAGCCTATTAAGCAAATGTATTTTTATATGCACAAATAGAATCCTACCTGGTTTCACATGTACATTTTTGTGAGGTGGCTGACTTGGCAGATAAAAATTGTGAGAAGAGATCACTCCTCCTAAACGCTGTTTTAACAGAAAATTCAACCCATGAGTGAGCTTCCTAGATGAACAACACTATACATATATTACTGTTCAGTAAAATGAATATTTTGGGATATGCGGATGAGTTATTTTTCATGATGAATTTCAATTGGCATATATATTGCTACATTATAATGTGTGTGTGTTTGTGTGTCTATATATATATATATATATATATATATATATATATATATATATATATTCTCCAGATTTACCAAAATATGAAATATATGGGTCTTCTTATATACCGCCTGAATTCATTCATATTCATATATGTGGATTTATAATCAACTTTTAACAAGTTTATTCTCAGAAATATACATCCACTGAAATACATATTTGTTTCCTAGTACTGAAAACTAACTTCAGGGAAGGGTGCTTACAAATCGTAATATTTCTACAGTAACTGACCAAGTTTAACATCAATGCAAGTAGATTCCTATTGGATATGATGTGTTTATTAAAGTTCATTTTTATTCAAACCTGGTACGTTATTATTTCTTCAGTTTATAGACATCATAAAATATATCCTTTCATTCACAAATTCACAAATTTATAAACATTTGGTTCACTTTCAATCACTTCCTCCTTCAGAACACTTATATTTCTCCATGTTTCTTGACTCGTCTTTTCACTAGACTTCTTTCTAAACACATTATTTTCGATTCCATAATCATTTTTGAAGCAAAACTCATTCACTATTCATGATAAACGGTAACCCTAAGATAACCATTAGATATGTAAGTGGTTGGAATGAATGTATGTATATCAATAAATGATTTCTTCTATTTTTTCAGATATCAATACAATCCATTATTTAAATTTGGAACCAGTCATATAATTTATTCACATTATGGTCTATTAATGCATCATCTCTATATTCATCAACACAGGGTAAGCCTATTAGTATCCCCAGTACTAATTTATATCTTTTCAAAATATTTCCCCCAGAAATGGTGGAAGAAATACTCATGTCACCTGATCTTCATATACATATTATCACAGTAATATTTTGGACACAAAATGCGAAGGTCACCCTTATGATTGTACCAAAGCCTCAATGGAATGTGAACATGGATTACTAAATATATCCATGTCCAGGTTGCCTAATGCTCTCAAATGTCAATCTTATTGGTGACTACAAATTTGTTTCTTCTTAAGATTATGTATTCAACCTCAACCCTGTTGAAAATCTCTAATCCTATCATGTTATACTTTGCCAGATTTCCTAATGTCTCTATTGATGTCTGCTTTCCTACATATTTTCCCCAGTTCATCATTGTGCCTGACTCTTCACATATGGTGTCATTTATATTCACTCTCTAACCAAAACCCTATTGCTAAAGAACATTTGGTCCAAATCTTAGACTCACTCTTCCTCCTAAACCTACTGACTATCTTCCTAATCCTACGCACAATCCCGTTTTGACTGGATGTTCTCTTCTACATTTAGTCATCTGAGGTACAGGGTCTTATGCCATTGTATATCAATTTAACTGAGACCTCGGTGCAAAACATAACTCAAGCTATGGATCCCAATCAAGGGTCCAAATCCTTCTGGGCTTCAAATATTACCTAGATTTCTGTTTTCATACTTATGTTTTCCCTCCATATTCTTATAAATATCGCTGGTTCCCAATACAATTATTCATCCAGCAGAATGATTTCCAACCCAAATCGAACATGCTATTAACCCTGACCATTCAATATTCCCTCAACTCACTTTACAGAAGAGCAGGGACAAAGTTGGTATTACAATACAGGAAGTTAGGAGATCTTCCACCTGCTGAGTACCTCAAAATCCATGCAGAAATTATCCCTGGAGAAGATGCAGGCAGCTATGAAGGACATGAGAGAACAAAAGTCATATTCCATGGCAAACAACATGGTCAGGATGAAAGGATGTGTCTGAGTCAGCCTCTCTATTCTTAATGTAGGGAAGATGGACCAAACCAGGCCTGTGTGGAGAGCTGTTCCCAGGTGACTATGGTTTCTATACCATTCTAACATGTGAAAGAATCACAGGAAGTAGGGCAGCCTCCATGTCAGGAGACAATAGGAAGAAACTGTTAGGACAAAGTGGTGGCCAAGACAGTGACCTCATTCATTTTCTGAAGGTAGTGACCTCACCTCACTTCCTTGGTGATGGAGGTCTCTGAATTTTGTGATCCAGGAAGCCAGGCACCCTGAGCCAGTCCCAGTCACAGTCACAGTGGGCTCATTTCTTTGGATTTACCAAGGACAGAGTCAGTCTTTCTTGGTACCTACTGATGCAAGGGTTGCCAAATACCAAGAAAGCTCTGAAGAGGGGTCTTTCCTGAGAGCATAGGAATTGGCTCACCACTGCCTCCTTATAAATTCACAGATTTGACGAAGGAGACCAGATCTGAGACAGAAAGGCCATTTCTGGGTTACATCGTATGTCCTACCAGTCAGAGGACACTCCAGATAGTCACAGACCTACTTGGAAGAAGGAGGTGCATTTGTGGGTGTTGGTTTGTGTTTGTGTTTTTTCTCATGATCTGAGAATATTTAAAAAAGGAGGTTTGTTTGGTATGGAGTGGACTGTTTCTAGTAAGTCTTTTGACAAGGAGACTGTTTCTGTGTCTGTGTATCCCACTGTGTTTTTCTTTGTAGATATTAGAAAAGAAAATAGCTCATTGGGTGTGTCCTGTCTAGTAGAAAACTTCCCAGTATGCATCCTTCCCAATTAATGAATGGACTGAGGCTTGCCTTATCCATGGGCAACACCTGCTATCTACCTATGTTCTCATTTTTTTTTCCTGAATTCTGGCCACTCTAAAGATTAGTATCATGTATTTTTGTACAAGATACGTACCACCTCCAAGCTCTGTGACATAGCCATGTACTGGATAGCTGAAGGGAATGGCGAGCATCTCAGAAAGTCTCCTAGGAGAAACCCTGCTTGGGGGCTTTTGATTACCTATTGTTCTGTTGCTCTGAATGTCAGAAAGGCCTTTGCCTCAGGCCAAACCTTAGTGAAGCCTGAAGAAAAGAATTTTCAAATGGAAATGAATGGGAATCACCTGTGGCTTTTTACTTCATTGCTTTGGAAAGGGATTTGTCTGAATCAGCCTCTTGGCCCTGTGTGAGCCTGTGGTTTAGATTTTCAGCACCTGAAGTATCTAGAGAAAGATCCCATGTGGGCATCCAAAACCAAAATGGAAAAAAAGATCAGTCATTGTACATGAAGCCTTTCGCCTTCCTCTGTAATATTAATGACCTCCATCAAGTGAGAATAGGGATCATTTGTGTCAAATGAGTTCTTCAAAGCCCTGCAGAGGCTGGACAATAGGTGCTTGCGTTTTCTCATGACTCCAATTCACACAAAGAATCTATACCCCACAGTCAGTAGGCCTCAAATTTGAGAAGTGGAGCAGTATTAACAGCAGTCCTATATGATCACTTCTGTTTCACAGGAATGTTGTCCAGGCAACCCTGACTTTAGGCAAATGAGGGGCAAGTGAGATTATTTTTGACACTGTCTTGGGCTGTGCCCCTCATGGAAACCTCCAGCTAGAGGTTATGTTTAGTGTCTATATAAAAGAAGAAGAGGGCCCTGTGGGAGTGTTTTGGTTTTAATTGTCGTCATTTGTGTGGCAATTGGAAGAGATGCCTGGGTCCACCTGGGCTTGAACTCTGTTGTGATTCCCCTTGGAGACTGAGTTGTGGAACTGAGCTCAGAGAAGTATTGCCATGAATTGTGTTGAGATTTTTGGAGGCCACGCATGAGATTCGCCATTGGAAACTGAGATCTAGGCCCAGGGTGACTTTCCACAGAGCACTGGGAATCTCAGCCAGGATATCACAAGATTTTATTTTGAAAGATTGTCAGCCATAGTTGAGAGTCAAAACACACATGGAATTCACATTGTATACCTCAATGGGCCTGGCTTCATGTGACCTTTTGCCCACTCTTTGGGAAGCCTTGCCTGTGAGAGTTCTCCAGACCTTTCATTGAAATGAGATTCCTCACCTTTTAATGGTTCCTGTATAAATTGAATCCCACAGTGCCTCCAACTTCATTATTGAAAAATATCTAGATAAATACCATGAATTTTTTGAAATTACCATGACCAGGTTGCACTGGAGAACCTCTGGATGTCCTGTTGCTGATCATGATTGTACCAGACAGTGCCTTGATTGACTGGGTTTCCTGGAAAAAGTGTAGAACATAGATGCCAGAAAGTTGGAGCCTGCAGACTAGTGGGCCTAGAGCAGTGGAGTGTAGGTGTGTGAAAAAAACATTTGTGGTGGGGCCACGTGGATCTGCCATTCGCTTAGAAATCACTTGTGACTGACATGGTACAGCCAGCAGACTGTATGTAAAGGCATCTTATTATATGGAGAGGATTCCTGCCAATGTCCAGAATCAGGTTGCTATTGTCAAGTTGAAAAGCTATGTGGGATTGAAGCCCCACTGGTGCATTTTAGTAACCCACCACACGTGAGAGTACATCCTCCAGCACTGTGTCCCAGTAGAACTCCTTGTATTTCGTGAAGCCAATACCAAACTCACAGTGCAGCAGTAAAAAACACCACGAAAGTGGATAATGACCAAATGGCTATTCAGACAACACAGTTAGATACTTAGACCCCAGTGGCCAAAGTTTACCTACAAAGAGAGAATTCAGCACTGCTGCCTCATGTTCACTAGAAAATAAAAAACCATGTCATCCAGGTCACATAGATGGAGACCCAGAATTGATGGTCTCACTACAAAGGAAGCTAAAGCTCCTGACAACAACATATATTTTAACTGCCCAACCTCAGAGGCAGTTTCTCAAAAAGGCTAGCAGAGCTCCATGTTTGTGGAGTGTTTACCCTCTCTCTTTTTGTAACCCGTTCTAACTCCTACAAGTTTGTGAACTCCTGAGCATTTTCCTTTCCACATATGTATTCACAGATTTTCTAACTTTTCTCCACTAATTGTGTCTTATTTGGGGCGAAGGTAATGTCAAAGCATTGTTCTGGATGAGAGTGGGAAGATTTTTGTGTAGCACATATTTGCATACACATTAGATTCATTTTCCTATTTTCCATTTGAAATACTGAATCCCTGACCCTACCCCATACCCTACTAGACTCTGACTACTAATCAAAATATGATGGAGAAAAAGAAACTTAACAGAATAGAAATACAGGCCTTTCATAGGAGTCATGGTGTATACTTGGACTTGCCTTCGGCTTTATCAATGGTATGTGTTATAAATCTAGTCAACTTTTCATTGTAATACTTCTCCATGAGTTTTTAAAATTAACACATATGTAAATTTCTGTCTCACTTTCTCTGTAGCCTATTCATCACATGTATTTTTTAATGCATCTTTAGAATTCTACCTGGTATCACATGTACATTCTTGTGAGCTTGCTTATTTTGGAAGATACAAATTGTGAGAAGAGATCGCTCCCTCTAAATACTGATGGAACTGGAAATTCTACCTATGGGTGAATTTCCTAGATGAACAGTATTATGCATAAATAAATGTTCAGTAAAATGAATATTTTTGGATACGTGGATGATATCTATTTTATTATGATTTTCGAATGGCATATATATTGCTACATTTTAATGTCTGTGTATGTGAGTATCTAATTATCTATCTATATCTATCTATCTATCTATCTATCTATCTATCTATCTATCTATATAGATATAGATATCTACTCTTTAGATTTTCCAAAATATGAAATATATGTGTCTTATTATACACTTTCTAAATTCACTCATGTGTGTGTATGTGGATTTATAATCAAATTTTTACAATATAATTCTTAGAAATATTCATCCACCTTAAATACATATTTATTTCCTAGTACTGAAAACTAAATTCAGTGAATGGTGCATACAAATCGTAATATTTCCACAGTGACTGACCCAGTTTCACATCAATGCAAGTAGACACCTATGGGACCATGATGTGTATTTTAAAGTTCATTTTTATTCCACACTGATACATTACTATTTCTGCAGTTTATGGACATTATAGGATATATCCTTTCATCCACAATTTCACAAATTTATAGGCATTTGGTTCACTTTCAATCACTTCCTACTTCAGAACACATGTATTCCTCCATGTTTCTTGACTGTTCTTTTCATAAGATTCTTTCCAAACACATTATTTTTGATTTCCATAATCATTTTTGAAGCAAAACTCAGACACTCTTCATGATAAACCATAATGCTAATATTACCATTAGATGTATAACTGATTAGAATGAATTTATGTATATCAATATAAAATTTCCTATATATTTTCAGATATCAATTCAATCCATTATTTAAAGTTTGAACCAGTTATATTATTTATTCACAGTATGGTCTATTAAGGCATCATCTCTATATTCATAGATCGATGGTATACCTATTTGTATCCCCAATACTAATTTATAAGTCTTTAAAATATTGCTTTAAGAATTGGTGGAAGAAATACTCTAGTCACCTGATATACATACACATTTTATCACAGTAATATTCCTGACACAAAATGCAACGGACACACTTATGATTGTACCAAAGCCTATATTGAAAGTGAGCATGTATTACTAACAACATCCAAGTCCTGATTAACTAATGATCTCAAATATCATTCCTATTGGTGACTACATATTTGTTTTTTCCTAAGATTAAATATTGAATCTGAACCCTGTTAAAAATGTCTTATCCTATCACTCACTTTGTACTTTGCCTGATTTCCTAATGTCTCTATTGATATATGATTTCCTACACATTGTCCCCAGTTCATCACTGTGACTGACTCTTCAAATATGCTGACATTTACTTTCACTCTTTAACAAAAACCCTATATCTAAAGAACATTTGGTCCAATTCCTCGACTCACTGAAATGGGTTCTTCAAAGCCCTGCAGAGGGTAGCCCATAGGTGCTTGATTTTCTCATGACCCCAATTCACATAAAGAATCTATGCCCCACAGAGAGTAGGCCTCAAATTGGAGAAGTAGAGCAGTATTAATGGCAGGCCTATTTGATCACATCTGGTTCACAGGAAGGGTTTCCAGGCCACACTGAGTTTAGACAAATAAGGGGCAAGTGAGCTTATTTTGGACACTTCCTTAGGCTGCGCCCCTCATGGAAACCTCCAGCAAGAGGTTATGATGAGAGTTTATATTGAAGAAGATGAGGGCCATGTGGGAGTGTTTTGGTTTAATTGTGGTCATTTGTGTGGTGGTTGGAAGAGATGACTGGGTCCGCATGGACTTCAACTGTGGAGTGATTCCCCTTAGAGACTGAAATGAACTCAGAGAAGTATTGACATGAATTGTGTTGGGATTTTAGGAGGCCACACATGAGAGTTGCCCTTGGAGACTGAGATCTAGGCTCAGGATAGCTTTCCAAAGAGCACTGGGAATCTCAGGCAGGATATCACATGACTTTATTCAGAAAGACGTGGCAGCCATTGTTGAGAGTCAAAACACACATGGACCTCAATTGTAGACCTCAATGGGCCTGGCTTAATGTGACCTTTTGGCCACTCTTTGGGAAACCTTGCCTCTGAGAGTTCTCCCGAGCTTTAATTGAAATAAGCTTCCTCACCATTTCATGGTTCCTGAATAAATTGAAAGCCACAGTGCATCCAACTTCATCCTTGAAAATTGGCTAGATAAATACCATGAATGTTTTAAATTTCCATGAACAGATGGCACTGGAGAACCTTTGGATATCTGTTGCTGATCATGAGTGTACCAGACATTGCATTGATTGACTGGGTTTCATGAAAATGGTGAGAACAGAGGTGCCAGAAAGTTGGAGCCTGCTGATTAGTGGGCCCAGAGCAGTGGTGGGCAGGTGTATGATAAAACATCTGTCGTCGGGACACGTGGTTCTGCCATTGGTTTCCGAATGACTTGTGACTGACATGTTGCAGCCAGCAGAACCTTACAAGTAAAGGGACCTTGTTATATGGAGAGGTTTCAGGGCAATGTTCAGAATCAGGTTGCTATGGACATGGGTGCAAGCTTTTTGGGATAGAAGCCTGGTTGGTGCATTCTCCTGCAGACCCTCAACCACTACACGTGAGAGTACTCCCTCTAGCACTGTGTCCCAGTTTTTCTCCTTGTATTACGTGAAGCCAATACCAAACTCCCAGTGCAGCAGTAAGAAACACCACAAAAAGTGGAGTATGACCAAATGGCTTCACAGATCACATGGTTAGACACTTAGACCCCAGTGTCCTCAGTTTACTAACAAAGGGAAAATTCAGAACTTCTGCCTCATGTTCAATAGCATATAAGGAACCATGTCATCCAGGTCACATAGATGCCGACCCAGGTTTGATGGTCTCAATACAAAGGAAGCTAAAGCTCCTGACAACAACAAATTTTTCAAGGGCCCAAACTCAGAGGCAGTTTCTCAAAAACTCATTAGGCCACCAGAGTTCCATGTTTGTGGAGTGTTTACCCTGTACCTTACTTTTGGAAATTCCTCTACCACCTCCAAGGTTGTGAACTCCTGAGCATTTTCTTTTCCAGATATATATTCACAGAGTTTCAAACTCTTCTCCACTAATTGTGTATTACTTGTGGCGAAGGAAATATCAAGGCATTGTTTTGGAGGACAGTGGGAAGATTTTTGTCTAGCAAATATTTGCATACACATTAGATTCATTTTCCTATTTTCCATTAGAAATACTGAATCCCTGTCACTAACCCATACCCTACTAGACTCTGACTACTAATCTTAATATGATAGAAAAAGAAACCTAACAGAATAGAAATACAGGCCGTACATAGGAGGCATGGTGTATACTAGGACTTGCGTTCTGCTTTATCAAGTGTATGTGTTATAAATCTAGTCAACTTTTTATTGTAATACTTCTCCATGAGTTTTTAAAGTTAACACATATGTACATTTCTGTCTCCCTTTCTCTGTAGCCTATTCATCTCATGAAATTTATTATGCATATTTAGTATCCTACCTGGTATCACACGTACATTCTTGTGAGCTTGCTGTTTTAGGATGATACAGATTGTGAGAAGAGATCACTGCCCCTAAATACTGATGGAACTGAAAATTCAACATATTGGTGAATTTCCTAGATGAACAGCATTATACATAAATCCATGCTCAGTAAAAAGAATATTTTTGGATATGAGGATAATATATATTTCATAATGAATTTTGACTGGCATACATATTACTACATTTTAATGTGTGTGTTTGTATCTATATATATATATATATATATATATATATATATATATATATATATATATATATTTTTTTTTTTCTCCAGATTATTCAAAATATGAAATATATGTGTCTTATTATACACTCATTAATTTAACTCATGTTCCTATATGTGGATTTATAATCAAATTTTCACAAGATTATTCTCAGAAATATTCATCCACATGAAATACATATTTATTTCCCAGTACTGAAAACTAACTTTGGTGAATGGTGCTTACAAATCCTAATATTTGTACAGTAACTGACCCAGTTTAACATCAATGCAAGTAAAATCCTATGGGACATGATGTGTATTTTGAAGTTCATTTTTATTCAACACTGGTACATTACAATTTCTTCAGTTTATGGACATCATAGGATAATACTTTTCATCCACAAGTTCACAAATCTGTACGCATTTGGTTCACTTGCAATTACTTGCTGCTTCAGAACATATGTATTCCTCCATGTTTCTTGACTGTTCTTTGCATGAGATTATTTCCAAACATATTATTTTCGATTTCCATAATCATTTTTGAAGCAAAGCTCCCACACTCTTCATCATAAACCATAATGCTAAAATTACCATTAGATGTATAACTGGTTAGAATGAACTTATGTATATCAATATAAGATTTCCAATATATTTTCAGATATCAATTCAATCAATTATTTAAAGTTTGATCAAGTTATATTATTTATTTACAGTATGGTCTATTAAGGCATCATCTTTATAATCATAGGCACAGGGTACACGTACTTGTGTCCCCAATACTAACTTATCAGTCTTAAAATGTTGCTTTCAGAAATAGTTGAAGAAATACTGTAGTCACCTGATATACATTTACATTTCAACACAGTAATATTCCTGACAAAAAATGCAAAGGACACCCTTATGATTGTACCAAAGCCTAAATTTAATGTGAGCATGTATTACTAACAACATCCATGTCCTGATTAACTAATGATCTCAAATATCATTCCTATTGGTGACTACATATTTGTTTCTTCCTAAGATTATATATTCAAACTCAACCATGTTAAAAACATCTTATCCTATCACTCACTTTGTACTTTCCCTGATTTCCTAATGTCTCTATTGATATCTGCTTTCCTAAACATTTTCCCCAGTTCATCACTGTGACTGACTCTTCACATATGCTGACATTTACATTCACTCTCTAACCAAAACCCTATATCTAAATAACTTTTCGAACTATCTCTTTTTGTCTGGACGATCTCTTCCTCATTCAGTCATCCAAGGTACAAGGTCCTATACCATTGTATATCGATTTATCTGAGACAACTTTGCGGAAATTATTCAAAGCTAAGTATCCCAATCAAGGGCCCAATGTTCATCTGGGTTTGAAATCTTTCCTAGATTTCTGTTTTCATACTTATATCACACCTATATATGCTTGTAATATCGGAGGTTCCCAATACCATTATTCATCTCACAGAATGAATCCTAACCCAAATCGAACATGCTATTAAACCTAACCATGCACTGTTCCCTCAATTTAACTTTATGAAGAGCAGGGACAGAGTTGGTGTAATAATACAGGTAGATAGGGGATCTTCCACCTGTTGAGAACCTCAAGTTCCATGCAGAAATAAACCCTGGAGAAGATGTAGGCAGCTATGAAGAACCTGAGAGAGCAACAGATATCTTCCTTGGTAAAATACCTGGTCAGGATGAAGCGATGTGTCTGAATAAGCCTCTCTCTTCTTAATGTAGAGAAGATGGACCAAACCAGGTCTGTGTGGAGAGCTGTTAACATGTGCCTATGGTTGATATACCATTCTATCTTGTGAATGTGACACAGGAAGTAGGGGAAGCCTCTCTCTCATGGGACCCTTGGAAGCAAATGTTAGGATAAAGTGGTTGCCAAGATAGTGACCTCATTCGGTTCCTGAAGGAAGTGACCTACCTCACTTCCTTGGTGATGGAACTCTCTGAACTTGGGATCCAGGAAGCCAGGCACTCAGAGCCAGTCCCAGTCCCAGTCCCAGTGGGTTCACTTGTTTGGATTTACCAAGGACAGAGTCGGTCTTTCTTGGTACATACTGATGTGTGGATGGCTAAATGCCAGGAAAGCTCTGAAGAGGGGCCTTTCCTGAGAAAGCAGGTAGTGACTCACTGATTGATGCTGACAACTTTACAGAGTTGGTAAAGGAGACCTGATCTGAGACAGGAAAGTCCATTTCGAGGGAGCAGAGTAAGGCCCACCAGTCTGAGGACACTCTGGATAGTCACAGACCTACTTGGGTAATGGAGGTGCCTTTGTGGGTGTGGGTGTGAATTTGTAGTTTTGTATCATGTTCTGAGAATAGGTAGGAAAGGCAGTATGTTTGGTTTGGAGTGGACTGTTTTTGGTAAGTCATTTGACATGGCGAGTGTTTCTATGTTTGTGTTTCCCACTTTTTCCGTGGTTGTAGATATTAGAAAAGTGAATGCATCAATGGATGTGTCCTGTCTAGTAGAAAGCATCTCAGCACACATCCTGCCCAATTTATGAATGGACTGTGGCTTGCCTTATATGGGCAACACCTACTTCTTTCCTTAGTTCCTGTTTTCTTCCTGAATTCTGGCCACTCTCCAGAATAGGCTCATGTTTTTTTGTCCAAGATATGGACCTCTGTCGAGTTCTGTGACATGGCCATGTACTGGATAGATAAAGGGAATTGGGAGCATCTCAGAAAACTCGGATATCAGTGTGACCAGTAAAGTCTCAGTAGAGAAACCCTGCTTTGTGCCTTTTGCTAACCTACTGTTCTGTTGACCTGAATGTCAGGAAGGTCTTTTCCTCAGGCCACCAGTTTGTGAAGCCTGAAAAAAACTCCTTTCAATTGGAAATGAATGAGCATCACCTGTGGCTCTTTGCTTAATTGCTTTGGAAAGGGATGTGTCTGAATCATCCTTTCGGCTCTGAGAGAGGCTGTGGCTTTGATTTTCAGCACCTGATGGATCTAAAGAAAGATCCCATGTGTGCATCCAAAACCAAAATGGCAAAAAGATCAGTCATTGTGGATGAAGTCTCTTGCTTCCTCTGTTAGGTTCCTGACCTCCATCAAGTAAGTATAGGGATCCTTTGAGACAAATGAGTTCTTCAAAGCCCTGCAGCAGGGCTTGGGTTCTCACATGACTCCAAATCACATAAAGTCAGTAGGCTTCAAAATGAAGAAACAGAGCAGTATTACTGGCAGGCCTATTTGATCAATCCTGGTTTACAGGAAGGGTGTCCAGGAAACCCTGACTTTAGGAAAATGAGGAGAAAGGGAACTTATTTTGGACACTGTCTTGGGCTGCGCCCCTTATGGAAACCTCCAGCCAGAGGTTATGATGAATGTCTACATGGAAGAAAATGAGGGCCATGTGGGAGTATTTTGGTTTTAACTGAACATATTATTAACCCTAACCATAGACTGTTCCCTCAATCTAAGTGTTCAGAAAAGCAGGGAAAGATTTGGTCTTACAATACAGGAAAGCAGGGGATCTTCCACCTGCTGAAAACTTCAAAGTTCCATGCAGAAATGATCCCTGGAGAAGACGTAGGCAGCTATGAAGGACATGATAGAGCAAAAGGCATCTTCCATGGAAAACAACCTGGTCAGGATGAAGGGTTGTGTCTGAATCAGATTCTCTCTTCTTAAGGTAGAGGAGATGAACCAAACTAGGCCTTTGTGGAGAGCTGTTCCCAGGTGACTATGGTTTCTATACTATTCTAACTTGTGAAAGTGTCACAGGTAGTAGGGACATCCTCCATGTTATGAGACCTTAGGAAGCAAATGTTAGGACAAATTGGTTGCCAAGGCAGTGACCTCATTCAGTTACTAAAGGAAGTGACCTCACCTCACATCCTTGTTGATGGAACTCTCCAAATTTGGGTTCCAGGAAGCCAGGCACCAAGACCCAGTCCCAGCACCAGTTCCAGTGTTCTCACTTGTTTGGATTTTCCGAGGATAGAGTCAGTCTTTTGTGGTACCTACTTATGTGAGAATGGCCAAATTTCAGAAAAATTCTGAAGAGGGGCCCTTCCGGAGAAAACAGGTAGAGGCTCACTGCTGGCTCCTGAAAACTTCACAGAGTTGACCAAGGAGCCCAGATCTGAGACGGGACAGACCATTTCTGGGGAACATAGTATGGCCCTCCGGTCAGAGGACACTCTGGATAGTTCCAGACCTACTTGGGGGAAGGAGGTGCCTTTGTGGTTGTGGGTATGGGTTTGTGGTTTTTTCTTTTGCTCTGAGAATAGTTAGGAAAGGGGGTGTGTTTGGTTTGGAGTGGACTGTTTCTAGTTAGTCCTTTGACAAGGCGAGTGTTTTTAGGTCTGTGTATCCCACTGTGTCCGTGGTTGTAGACATTAGAAAAGAGAATGCCTCAATGGGTGTATCCTCTCAAGGAGAAAACTTCCCAGCATTCATCCGGCACAATTTATAAATGGAGTGTGGCTTGCCTTATCAATGGGCAACACCAACTATCTTCCTACGTTCCTGTTTTCTTCCTGAATTCTGGCCACTCTCCAGAATAGGCTCATGATTTTGTGTCCAATATATGAACCACTTCCAAGATCTGTGACATGGCCATGTACTGGATAGCTGAAGGGAATGGCAAGCATCTCAGAAAACTCAGATATCAGTGTAGCCAGTAAAGTCTCAGTGGAGAAACCCTGCTTTGGGCCTTTTGATTACCTATTGTTATGTTGCCCTGAATATCAGGAAAGTCTTTGTCTCAGGCCACCCCTTTGTGAAGACTGAAGAAAACAGTTTTCACATGGAAATGAATGGGCATTACCTTTGTGTTTACAATAAAACCTTCACAGATTTGGCTCTCATTAAGTTAAAAATACTTTTAGATTGTATCTCAGTGTAAAAAGTAACATGAAACTGTACATATCTTATTGATAACAAGTCCAATTATAGAACACAAATGATATACATAAATCTCCAACATGTTTTTCTTTTAAGCCTAGAATTACCATACAACCTTAGAACACCAGCTTGATACAATGGTCTTTGGAAGCTTCTACCTTACAGACTTGTATACCTGGAAGATATGAACACATTAACACCACAATTACATTGATGTTTTTGTATTAAACAAGTTTAGATTTTAAAGAAATAACATGGCACAATTTTATAAAAACAGTACTTGTTTTACCAGCTGTTTATTTTTTTAAGATTACTTGCTCAAAACTTACACATATAACCAAGTTACACAAACCTTTTTTTTATTATTTACTTAAACCCTTTTAATTACTTAATCATATAGACTCTCTTCTCCAGAAACACATTTTTCCTCTATTAGATCTATATCTGGAACCTTTTAGTTTCTCTTTTTCATCTACTAACCTCTTTCTGTTCACATTTCAATACAATACTTGTAAATTTCTGAATTTAGGCAGATTATTTTATAGACATCTACATTTTATTAGGGCCTTTTTGAAAACCTAGAAAACTTATAGGCCTAATTTTAAAGACATCTTTATTTTTATCTGTTTACCCAATTTGAATTAAAACATATGAATCACGTGAATCAAAGACATTTGGATACATTCTAAATTTTTCATGAGTGCTCCTCATCTGTCAATTGTCATATCACTGCATGATATATGGACATACACACATACAGACATACCAACATACAACACGTAACACAAATGTAATACATAACACAATAGTAAAAGCCTTGTAGCTTTTTCAGGTGAAATCTCCATTGAAATGCTAAAAACTCCAGAGTCGATCAAAAATAGAACTGATCAGAAAACATTAACCCATCAGCAGAATCAAGATCATGAGCTCAAAAAAAAAAAAATACAGAATCTAAGAAAAGCAAGAGTCCTAAAAAAGATGACTGGCCAGTAATTAGTAAATACCGTATAATATAATTTTTTGGTTAGGTCTAGTTTGAGTTCAGGTAAAAAGACACATTTACTCTTTTTTATCTGTCTCCTGCTGAGTGCTGCAGGCTTCTTTTATTTGCATATCAACTTAAGTCCTGGCTGAGGTCTGGAAAACTGAAAAGACTGGAATTCGTAGCAGAAACCTCAGGCCTAAGGCATTTTAGCTATAAGTCATAATTTCCAGGTTTGGATGTTGAAAATTTTGATGCAAGTTTAAGATGTAATTCTCAAAATTTTATATCTTTAGATTTTTCTACACTAGAAAAACTTGCTCACACAAAACTGAAAATAGGATCATTTTTTTATAATATTAAAGCCACCATCAGAAGAAGTTTCTATAGGATCGTTAAGCCCCTTTCTTTGTTATGAAGTTTCTAATAGTATTAAGTTACATTAAATTGGCTGAAAATTTTTTAAAAAGAACCACACACTACCATGTGTATCCGAAATTAAGCTTTAAAAATTTCCAAGACTGTTGCTAATTAATGTCATTTCAATAAGCCAGACCAACGTTTTAATTTAGTACCATTTTTTAAAATCTTACACACTGATGGGAATAGATACCATATCATAATTTATTATCTCTTCCCAAGTTAATGCACTGGTCTATCTAGTGAAATTTTTTCAGGCTGCCTAGTTCAAAATTAAAACTCTTTAATTATTTTTTATCCTAAGTATTTAAGTTTCCTAGCATGAACTACCTGAAATCAAACTAAACAATTGTTTAAACCCAACTTTTAACTGTAACATAGTGCAATGCTCTAGAAACCCATTTAGATACGAGATGGTTAAAATAAAAAAAAAAAACCATTTTTAGATACACATTCACCCTAGATCATCCCCAAGAAACAATCTATAATATCAACATATTAATGCATTCATTGTCCCTTTTGTTAAGTAAACAGAGGTGGAGAAATCCTTAAAGTGCACGTAAGGAATAAGGGAGTTCCCCACAGCAAAATGGCTCTGTCAGCTGCTGGGAGTCCCTTAGCCTCACCATTTACTTACAGGATTAGTTCCTCTGGTTTGCTTTGACCCCAGGCACCAGGCATATTCTATGTCTCCCAACTTTGCAGTAGTCAGCTCCCAAAAATTTCATCCTCTGCTTGCAGTTGTTTTGAGTGCTAGGCTTCCCCAAGAGGGCAGAGTGGGGTTTATTTAAAGTCCCCTCTGGGGTGTCAAAATTTATGACTGAAGGCTTGGTTCCCATCCCAAAGCCAATTAATGCCAATTTAATAATGAGGACAGGGTTTTGAGAAAAGTTTAAGCGAGATATCAAAGTTCTTTGACCCCAGACATTTCCCTCTGGAGTGGGCATGCTCAAGCCAACTACGGGAAGAAAAGAAATCACTGCTTCCGTAATCTTGCTTAACAAAGGGGAGTAAAGTTTATCAAAGTTCTTTAAAACACAGCTAAGAGAGGTGCAAAAGGTGAGAACAGAAAAACTGGCGGTTCTATTGACTTTTGGTCCCTCACAGGAGAAGCATTAGTTTAAAATTTAGCTAAAGTAACTTCCACATATGTAAGGCAGGTTGGAACTCGGGACTCTGCATCGGTCCAAACAATGCCATCACATTTAACAGAAACACAGATAAAAAGACACACAAAGACCATCATGCAGCTCCCGTTTGTTCACAACCCCAAGATCTACAATCTTGTGACTCAGGGAGAATGGAGGGAAGAGGGGAAGGAGTAGAAGGTTTGAGTGATAGGATCCTGGGTGACGGTGTCGGATTGGAGGCAGGGACCAGGAAAGGCTTCAAGGACAGAGGCATGGAATGGCTTTGTCCCATAATGAGAGTTTCTCAAACAGAGACAAGGACAATACAAACGTGACACAAACATGTACACACAGGTAACATTTAACACGAGTTCAGAAGTAAAGATTAGAACCTAGTAACTGGCAAAACCTGATGGGTTAGACCACAAAGCCAGACAGTGAATTCAACCTGAGAGAAAAAAGTAGCCAGCAAGATATGATGGGTTGGCAGCAGAGTCACCTAATGTGGGCTCATCCGTCCCTCCTCACCTAATGAGGGCACATCCATCACTCCCTGAGTCCTCCAAGGCATCCCTTGCAAGGACGTGGTCTGTGGCTTTAGGACACGTTTGTCCACCACTGACAGGGGGAACTTACGTTCTCCGCTGGCAGCCACTCTGCCAACCCAAACCAAAAACGGAAAATGGAACCTGAACAAAAAGCTCTGTACGATCGCAAGGAAAAATGGAAAGAAGCGCCTTACTTACCCCCAGAGGGTCTGTTGGGGTGTCCTTGTCCTATGCTGCGTGATTCCCGGCCAACGCACCAAATGTAAGGATCCAGTGAACGTCGGAGGAAGAGACCACCAAGAGACCGTGGCTCATGCAACAGAAAAAGGCGTTCATTGAGGATCCAATCCAGCATGCTGGGGCTACGTGCTCACACAAGAAGGGAGAGCAGCCCAGAGCCCCAAGCAGGGGTTGAGCAGTGCTTAATTACACTTTTTGGGGAGGGCGGGACTTTACATATATCACAGTCTCCTTTAAGAAATCAACATACACCGCAGAAAAATCAAACAACAATTCATAAACATGATTAGTTCATTCATTGGCAGGAACAGGTGAGGCAGGAGTGATAGGTCAGTTCTAAAGCGAGGTACACATTCAAACAGATTGCTTTAGGTCTTGCAATGCCTATGTGCCAGGCCACACAGGGTCCTAGGTTATTAAATAACCAGGCGGTCAGGGGGAATATTTACTGGGCAGTGGGGAATTGTACTACAAGCTACAGGAATTTCAGGTTTTGCGTGTAGCATAAGAACTTAACAATACCTGGTCCTTTACATTTTAACTCAGGCCTTGCAGCTTAGAAACTTTACAAAACCCAGTCTTTTACACTTCAACTTTTACACTTTAATTTCAATTTATTTTACCCTTTCAGATCACTCCTGGTGCACAAGAAGGGTGTCCAAGCCACCCTGAATTTAGGCAAATGAGTGGCAAGGGAGCTTATTTGGGACACTGTCTTGGGCTGTGCCCCTCATGGAAACCTCCAGCCAGATGTTATGATGAGTGCCTTTATAGAAGAAGAGAAGGGCCATGTGAGAGTGTTTTGGTATTAATTGTGGTCATTTGTGTGACGGTTGGAAGAGATGAGTGGGTCCACCTGGGCTTGAATTCTTGTGTGATTCCCCTTAGAGACTGACTTCTGGAACTGAACTCAGAGAAGTATTGCCATGAATTGTGGTGATATTTTAGGAGGCCAAGCATGAGAGTCGCCCTTGGAAACTAAGATCAAGGCCGAGGGTGGATTTCCACAGAGCACTGAGAATTTCAGCCAAGATATCCCATGATTTTATTCTTAAAGACTTGGTAGCCATATTTGAGAGTCAAAACACACATGGACCTCACATTGTAGACCTCAATGGGCCTGGCTATATCTAACCTTTTGGTCACTCTTTGGGAAGCCTTGCCAATGAGAGTTCTCCAGAGTTTCATTCAAATGAGCTTCCTCAACATCTAATGGTTCTTGAAACCCACAGTGCATACAAACACAATAGAAATACAAGCAGTTAAGAAGAGGCATGGTGTATAGTTGGACTTGCTTTTTGCATTATGTAGGGTAGGTGTTATAAATCTAGTTAATTTTTAATTGAAATAGTTCTCCTTGTGTTTTTTAAGTTAATAAATATGTGAATTCCTCTATCCCTTTCTCTGTAGCCTATTCATCACATGTATTTTTATATAAACATATAGAATCCTACCTGGTATCACATATACATTCTTGTGAGGTGGCTGACATGGCAGATACAAATTATGACAAGAGATCACTCCTCCTAAACGCTATTGGATCTTAAAATTCAACTCAAGGGTAACCTTTCTAGTTGAACAACATTATTCATAAATCCATGTTCAGTAAAATTAATATTTTTGGATCTGTGGACGATATATATTTCATCATGAATTTCAATTGGCATATATATTGCCACTTTATAATGTCTGTGTGTGTTTTGCTCTTTGCTTAATTGCTTTGGAAAGGGATGTGTCTGAATCAGCCTCTTGGCCCTGTGTGAGGCTGTGGCTTAGATTTTCAGCACCTGATGGATCTAAAGAAAGATCCCATGGGTGCATCCAAAACCAAAATGGCCAAAAGAGCAGTTATTGTGGATGAAGACTCTCACCTTCTTCTCTAAGATTCCTAACATACATCAAGTGAAAATAGGGATCCTTTGGGTCAAATGAGTTCTTTAAAGCCCTGCAGAGTTTAGCCCATAGGTGCTTGGGTTTTCTCATGAATCCAGTTTACATAAAGAATCTAAACCCCACAGTCAGTAGGCATAAAATTGGAGAAGCCAAGGAGTATTAACGGCAGGCGTATTTGATCACTCCTGGTTCACAGTCAGGATTTCCAGGCCACACTGACTTTAGGCAAATGAGGGGCAAGAAAGGTTATTTTGGACACTGTCTTGTGCTGTGCCCCTCATGGAAACCTCCATCCAGATGTTATGATGAGTGTCTACATGAAATAAGATAAGGGGCATGTGGGAGCATTTTGTTGTGAATTGTGGTAATTTGTTTGGCGCTTGGAACAGATGACTGGGTCCACCTGGGCTTGAACTCTGGTATGATTCCCCTTAGAGACTGAATTCTGGAAGTGACATAAGAGAAGTATTGTCATGAATTGTGTTGGATTTTACTAGGCCATGCAACCAACATCTCAGGTATTAATTGTGGTGCAGGGAGATCTAGGTGCAGGGTGGCTTTGCCCACAGCACTCGGAATCTCAGCCTGGATATCACATGATTTTATTCTGAAATTCTTTAAAGCCACAGTTGAGAGTCAAAACACATATGGACCTCACATTGTATACCTCAATGGGCCTGACTTCATGTGACCTTTTGGCCACTCTTTGGGAAGCCTTGCCTCTGAGTGTTCTCAAGATCTTTCATTGATATGAGCTTCTTCAACATTTAATGGTTCCTGAATGAATTGAAACCCACAGAGCCTCCAACTTTATCCTCGAAAAATGGCTTGATAAATACCATGAAATTTTTGAAATTCCCATCACCAGGTGGCACTGGAAAACTTTTGGATGTCCTGTTGCTGATCATGAGTGTATCAGACAGTGCCTTGACTGAGTGGGTTTCATGAAAATTGTGTAGAACAGTGATGCCAGTAAATTGGAGCCTGTTCATTAGTGGGCCTAGAGCAGTGGTGTGAAGGTGTGTGAAAAAACATGTGTGTTGGGGCATGTGGATCTGCCATTGGCTTCCAATTGCCTTGTGATTGACAGGGTACAGCCAGCAGACCCTTATATGTAAAGGCATCTTGTTATATGGATAGGTTTCTGGGCAATGTTCAGAATCAGGTTGCTATGGACAAAGGGGCAACCTATGTGGGACAGAATCCTGGTTGGTGCATTCTCATGCAGACCGTGTCCCTTCACACGTGACAGAACTCCCTCCAGCACTGTGTCCCAGTTGAACTCCTTGTATTTCATGAAGCAAATACCAAACTCCCAGTGCACCAGCAAGAAACACCACAAAAATTGGAGGATGACCAAATGGCTTCACAGTCAACCCGGGGAGACACTTACACCCCAGTGGCCATAGTTTAACTACAAAAAGAGTATTCAGCACTGCTGCCTCATTTTCATTGGAAAATTAGAAACAATGTCCTTCAGGTCACATATTTGCACACCCAGATTTGATGGTCACACAACAAAGGAAGCTAAAGCTCCTGACAACAACATGTATTTTAAGAGCCCAACCTCAGAGAGTTTCTCAAGAAGTCTTTACACAAGCAGAGCTCAATGTTTGTGGAGTGTTTACCCTGTCCCTTACTATTGGAAACTCCTCTACCACCTACAAGTTTGTGAAGTCCTGAGCATTTTTTATTCCTGATATGTATTTACAGATTTTCTAACTTTTCTCCTTTATTGTATCTTACTTGGAACTAAGGTAATGCCAGGCAATCTTCTGTATGAGAGTGTGAACATTTTTGTGTAGCACATATTTGCATACCCTTTAGAGTCATTTTCCAATTTTCCATTCGAAATACTGAATCCCTGACACTAACTCATACCCTAATAAACTCTGACTACTACTCCTAATATGATGGAGAAAAATAACACAAACAGAATAGGAATACTAGCAGTTCAGAGGAATCATGGTGTATAGTTGGACTTGTTTTTTGCATGATTAATTGTAGGTGTTATAAATCTAGTCAATTTTTAATTGAAATAGTTCTCCATGTGTTTTTAATGTTAACAAATATGTGAATTCCTCTCTCCCTTTCTCTGTAGCCTATTCAGCACATGTATTTTTAAATGCACATATAGAACACTACCTGGTATCACACCTACATTCTTGTGAGGAGGCTAATTTGGCAAATAAAATTTGTGAGAAATGATCACTCCTGTTAAACTCTGTTGGAACTGAAAATTTAACCTAGGGGTGTGTTTCCTAGAAGAACAACATTATACATAAATACATGTTCTAAAAGAAATAATTTTGCATCTGTGGAAGATATATATTTCATGATAAATTTCGATTGCTAATTTATTGTCTGTGTGTGTTTTTTTTGTATATATATATATATATATATATATATATATATATATACACTCTCCAGATTTTTCAAAATATGAAATATATGTGTCTTATATACACTCACTAAATTCATTCATGTTCATGTATATGGATTTATAATCAACTTTTCATAAGATCATTCTCAGAAATATTCATCCACCTGAAATACATATTGTTTCCAGTACTGAAAACTAACTTCAGTTAATGTTGCATACAAATACTAATACTTCTACAGTAACTGACCCAGTTTAACATCAATGCAAGTACATTCCTATGTGACATGATGTGTATTTTGAAATTGATTTTAATTCAACACTGGTACATTACTATTTCTTCAATTTGTGCACATCATAGGATATATATTTCATCCACAAGTTAGCAAACTTATAGGCATTTGTTTCACTTTCAATCACTTCCTGCTTCAGAACACATGGATTCTTCCAGGTTTCTTGACTGGTCTTATCATGAGACTTCTTTCCAAATACATTATTTTTGATTTCCTTTATCACTTTTGAAGCAAAACTGACACTCAATTCATGATAAACCATAACTATAATATCACCATTAGATGTATAACTGGTTGGAAAGAATGATTTCATATCAATATAGTATTTCTTATATATATTCTGATATCAGTTTAATCCATTATTTAAAGTGGAACCAGTTATATTATTTATTCACTATATGGTCTATTCATGCATTATCTCTATATTCATAGACACAGGGTACACCTCTTAGTATGCCCAATACTAATTTATTCGTCTTCTAAATACTGCTCCCAGAAATGGTGGAAGAAATACTCATGTCACCTGATTTACATATGCATGTTACCACAGTAATATTCTGGACACAAAATGCAAAAATCACACGTATGATTGTACCAAAGCCTAAATGGAAACTGATCATGGATTACTAAAAACATCCATATCCAGGTTGCCTAATGCTCTCAAATGTCAATCTTATTGGTGACCACATTTTTGTTTCTTCCTAAGATTATATATTCAACCTCAAAACTGTTGGAAATGTCTAGTTTTTTCACTCACTTTATACTTTGCCTGATTTCCTAATGTCTCTATTGATATCTACTTTCCTACATATTTTTCCCAGTTCAACATTGTGACTGACCCTTCACATGTGCTGACATTGACATTCACTCTCTAACCAAAACCCTATTGCTAATGAACTTTGGTCCAAATCCTATACTCTATCTTCTTCCGAAACATACTGACTATCTTCCTGATCCTATCGACTATCCCTTTTTGAGTGGATGTACTCTACTACATTCAATCATCCGAGGTACAAGGTCCTATGCCATTGTATATTGATTTTTCTGAAATATGTATGTAGAACGTAATTCAAAGCTACGTGTCCCAATCTATTGCCCAATGCACTTCTGAGCTTCAAATCTTACCTAGATTTCTGTTTCCATACTTATATTTAACCACTATATTTCTATATATTGCAGGTTCCCAATACCATTATTCATCCCGCAGAATGATTCCTAACCCAAATCGAACCTGTTATTAACCCTAACCATACACTGTTGCCTCAATCTAACATTACAAAAGAGCAGGGACAGGGCTATTCTTTCAATAAGGGATGTAGGTGATCTTCCAACTGCTGAGAACCTCAAAGTTCGATGTAGAAATTATCCCTGGAGAAGATGTAGGCAGCTATGAAGGACCTGAATGAGCAAAAGCCATCTTCCATGGCAAAAAACCTGCACAGGACGAAGGGATGTGTATGCATCAGACTCTCTCTTCTTAATGTAGAGAAGATGGAACTAACCAGGCCTTCGTGGAGAGCTGTTCCATGGTGTCTATTTTGATATACCATTCAAACTAGTCAAATTGTCACAGGAAGTAGGGGCACCCTCCAACTCATGGGACCATTGTAAGCAAGTGTTTTGACAAAGTTGTTGCCAAGGCAGTGGCCTCATTCAGTTCCAAAGAAAGTGACATACCTCATTTTCTTGGTGATGGAACTCTCTGAAATTGGGATGCAAGAAGCCAGGCACCAAGAGCCAGTCCCAGTCCCAGTCCCAGTGGGCTCACTTGTTTGGATTTACCAAGTACAGAGTCAGACCTTCTTGGTACCTAGTGATGTGAGGATGGCCAAATGCCAGTAGAGCTCTGAAGAGGGGCCTTTCTTGAGACAGCAGGTTGTGGCTAACCACTGGCTCCTCCCAGAATAACAGAGTTGGCCAAGGAGACAAGATCTGAGACTGGACAGGCCATTTCGAGTGGAACATAGTATGGCCCACCAGTCAGAGGACACTCCAGATAGTTAAAGACCTATTTTTGGGAAGGAGGTGCCTTTTTGGTTGTGGGTGTGAGTTTGTGGTTTTGTTTCATGTTCTGAGAATAGGTAGGAAAGGTGGTTGGTTTGGTTTGGAGTCGACTTTTTCTAGTAAGTCTTTAGACAAGGCGAGTGTTTCTATGTCTGTGTAGCCACTGTGTCCATGGTTTTAGACATTAGAAATGAGAATGCATCAATGGAGGTGTCCTGTCTAGTAGAAAGATTCACAGCATTCATCCTGCACAATTGATTAATGGACTGTTGCTTGCCTTATGGATGGGAAACACCTACTAACTTCCTAAGTTGCTGTTTTCTTCCTGAATTCTGGCCACTCTCCAGAATAGTATCATGGTTTATTGTCCAAGATATGTACCACCTCCAACCTCTGTGACATGGCCATGTCCTTGATAGCTGAAGGGAATGGGAACATCTCAGAAAACTCAGATACCAGTGTGACCAGTAAAGTCTCAGTGGAAAAACCCTGCTTGGCTCCATTTGCTTATCTATGTTTCTGTTGCCTTGAATGTCAGGAAGGTCTTTGCCTCAGGCCACCCCTTTGTGAAGCCTGAAGAAATAGTTTTCAAATGGAAATGAATGGGCATCACCTGTGGCTCTTTGCTTAATTGCTCTGGAAAGGGATGTGTCTTAATCAGACACTAGGCCCTGTTTGAGGCTGTGCCTAAAATTCTCAGCTCCTGAAAGATCTAAAGAAGATCCCATGTGTGCATCCAAACCAAAATGGCAAAAAATCTGTCATTGTGGATGAAGTCTCTTGACTTCTTCTGTTTGGTTCCTGACCTCCATCAAGTGAGAATAGGGATCCTTTGGATCAAATGAGTTCTTCAAATTCCTGCAGAACTGCTTGGGTTGTCTCATGATGCCAAATCACATAAAGAATCTATACCTGACAGTCAGTACGCCTCAAATTGGAGAAGCTGAGCAGTATTTATGGCAGTCCTATTTGATCACTCCTGGTTCATAAGAAGGGTGAACAGGCCACCCTTACTTTGGACATATCAGGGGCAAGGGTGCATTATTTGGACACTGTCTTGGGCTGCGCCACTCTTGGAAACCTGCAGCCAGAGTTAATGATGAGTGTTTATATGGTTAAAGATAAGGGCAATGTGGGAATGTTTTGGTTTTAAATGTGGTCATTTTTGTGGCGTTTGGAATAGATGACTGGGTCCACATGGGCTTGAACTCTGGTGTGATTCCTCTTAGAAACTGAGTTCTGAAACTGACCTCAGAGAAGTATTGCCATGAGTTGTGTTGGGATTGTAGGAGGCCATGCATAAGAGTCACCCTTGAAACCTGAGATCTAGGCCCAAGAAAGCTTTCAACAGAGCACTGAGAATCTCAGCAAGGATATCACATGATTTTATTCTGAAAAACTTGGCAGCCACAGTTAAGAGTCAAAACACACAAGGACCTCACATTATAGACCTTAAAGGGCCTTTCTTCATGTGACCTTTTGGGCACACTCTGGGAAGCCTTGCCTGTGAGAGTTCCTCAGAGCTTTCATTGAAATGAGCTTCCTCACCATTTAATGGTTCCAGGATGAATGGAAACCCCAAAGTGCCTTCAACTTTATTCTTGAAAAATGGATAGATAAATATCATAAAATTTTTGAAATTCCCAATGACCAGGTGGCACTGGATAACCATTGGATGTCCCATTGCTGATCATGAGTGTACCAGACAGTGCCTTGATTTACTGGGTTTCTTGAAAATGGTGTAGAACAGAGATGCCAGTAAGTTAGAGCGTGCTGAGTAGTGGGCCTAGAGCAGTGGTGTGCAGGTGTGTGATAATACATCTGTGGTGTGGCCATGTGGATATTACATTGGCTTCCAAATTGCTTGTGACTGACTTCGTGCAGCCAGCAGACCATTATATGAAATGGCATCTTGTAATATGGAGAGGTTTCAGGGCAATGTTCAGAATCAGGTTGGTATGGTCAAGGGGGCAAGCAATGTGGGATAGAAGCCAAGTTGGGGCATTCTCCTGCAGACCCTGACCCACCACATGTTACAGGACTCCCTCCAGCACTGTTTCCCAGTTGAATTCCTTGTATGTCGTGAAGCAAATACAAAACACCCAGTGCAGCAGCAAGAAACACCAGAAAAAGTGGAGGATGACCAAATGGCTTCAAAGTCCACATGGGGAGACACTTAGCCCCCAGTGACCACAGTTTAGCTACAAAGAGTGAATTCAGCACTGCAGCCTCATGTTCATTGGAAAATAAGAAACCATGCCCTCCAGGTCACATAGATGCAGACCAAACTTTGATGGTCTCACTACAAAGGAAGTTAAGCTCCTGACAACAACATATATTTCAACTACCCAAACTCAGAGGCAGTTTCTCAAGAAGTCTTTAGGCCAGCATAGCTCCATGTTTGTGGAGGGTTTACACTGTCCTTTACTTTTGGAAACTGTTCTACCACCTCCATAGTTGTGTAATGCTGAGCATTTTCCAGTCCAGATATGTATTCACATATTTTCTAACTCTTCTCCTCTAATTGTGTCATACTAGGGGCGAAGATAATTTCAAGGCATTCTTCTGGATGAGAGTGGGAATATTTTTTTAGCACATATTTTCATGCATATTAGATTTATTTTCCTATTTTCTACTTGAAATACTGAATCCCTGACACTAACCCATAACCTACGATACTCTGACTACTAATCCTAATATGATGGAGAAAAATAACTCAAACAGAATAGAAATACAAGCATATCAGAGGAGGCATAGTGTATAGTTGGACACGGCTTTTGCGTGACAAAGTGTTGGTGTTATAAATCTAGTCAATTTGTAATTGATATAGTTCTCCATGTGTTTTTAAATTTAACAAATATGTGAATTCCTCTCTCCCATTCTATGTAGCCTATTCAGCACATCTATTTTTATATGCATATATAGAATCCTACCTGGTATCACACGTACATTCTTGTCAGGTGTCTGACTTGGCACATACAAATTGTGAGAAGTGATCACTCCTCCTAAACACTGTGAGATCTGAAAATTCATCCTCTCTGTGAGCTTCCTAGTTGAACATATTATACATAATTCCATGTTCAGGAAAATGAATATTTTTCGATCTGTGGATGATATATATTTCATGATGAATTTCGATTGGCATATATACTACTACTTTTTAATGTGTGTGTGTGTGTGTGTGTGTGTGTGTATACACACTCCAGATGTTTTAAAATATTAAATATATGTGTCTTATTATACACTCCTTAATTTCATTCTAGTTCATGTATGTGGATTTATAGTCAACATTTCACAAGATTATTCTCGGAAATATTCAACCACCTGAAATACTATTTGTTTCCTATTACTGAAAATTAACTTCAGTGAATCGTGAATACAAATCCTAATATTTCTACAATAATTGACCCAGTTTCTCATTAATGCAAGTAGATTCCTATGGGACATGATGTGTATTTTTATGTTCATTCTTATTCACCACTGGTATTTTACTATTTCTTCAGTTTATGCACATTATAAGATATATATTTCATCCACAAGTTACAAAATTATAGGCATTTGTTTCACTTTCAATCATTTTCTGCTTCGAAACACATGTATTCCTCCATGTTTCTTGACTGGTCTTCTCATGAGACTTCTTTCCAAATACATTATTTTCGATTTCCATAATCACTTTTGAAGCAAAACTCACACACCCTTCATGATAATCCATAACCCCAATATTACCATTAGATGTATAACTGGTTGGAATGAATGATTTTGTATCAATATAATATTTCTTATATATTTTCAGATATCAATTCAATCCATGATTTAAAGTGAAACCAGTTATATTATTTATTCACTGTACAGTCTATTCATGCTTTTTCTTTATATTCATAGACACAGGGTACACCTCTTTGTAAACCCAATACTAATTTATACGTCTTCAAATTATTGATCTCAGAAATGATGGAAGAAATACTCATGTCACCTTATCTACATATACATTTTATCACAGTAATATTTGGACACAAAAAGAAAAGGTCACACTTATGTTTGTACCAAAGCCTAAATGTAAAGTGAATATGGATTACTAAAAACATCCATGTCCAAGTTGCCTAATGCTCTCAAAAATCAATCCTATTTGTGACAATATATTTGTTTCTTCCTAAGATTATATATTCAAATTCAACCCTGTTGAAAACATCTAATCCTTTCTCTCACTTTATACTTTTCCTGATTTCATAATGTCTCTATTGATTGCTTTCCTACATATTTTCCCCAGTTCATCATTGTGACTGACTCTTCACATGTGCTGACATTTCCATTCACACTCTAATCGAAACCCTATTGCTAAGAAACTTTTGTTCCAAATCCTATACTCACTCTTCCTCCTAAACCTACTGACTATCTTCCTAATCCTACCTATTAACGCTTTCTGACTGGATGTTCTCTTCTACATTCAATAATCCAAGGTACAGGGTCTTATGCCATTGTATATCCATCTCTCTGAGACATCTCTGCAGAACATAATTCAATGCTAAGTATCACAATCCCTTGATCCCAATGCTAAGTATCACAATCCCTTGAAGCCCAATCCCCTTCTGGGCTTCAAATTTTACTTAGATTTCTGTTTTCCTTCATACATTTCACCTCATTATTCTTGTACAATTATTCATCCAGCAGAATAATTTCTAACCCAAATCGAACATGTTATTAACCCTAACCATACACTGTTCCCTCAATCTAACTTTACAGACGAGCAGGGACAGAGTTGGTCTTACAATATAGGAATGTAGGGGATCTTCCACCTGCTGAGAACCACAAAGTTCCATGCAGAAATGATCACTGGAGAAGATGTAGGCAGCTATGAAGGACCTGAGAGAGCAAAAGTCATCTTCCCTGGCAAACAACATGGTCAGAATGAAGGGTTGTTTCTGAATCAGCCTCTCTCTTTTTAATGTAGAGAAGATGGACCAAACCAGGCCTGTGTGGAGAGCTGCTCCCGGGTGCCTATGGTTTATATAGCATTCTAACTTGTGAAAGTGTCACAGGAAGTAGGGGCAGCCTCTTTCTCATGGTAGCCTTGGAAGCAACTGTTAGGACAAAGAGGTTGCCAAGGCAGTGATCTGATTCAGTTCCTGAAGAAAGTGACCTCACATCACTTCTTTGGTGATGGAACTCTCTGAACTTGGGATCCAGGAAGACAGGAACCCATAGCCAGTCCAGTCCCAGTCCCAGTGGTCTCCTTGTTTGGATTTACCAAGGACACAGACATTCATTTTTGGTACCTACTGATGTGAGGATGTCCAAAACGCAGGAAAGCTCTGAAGAGGGGTTTTTCCTGAGAAAGCAGGTAGTGGCACACTGCTGGCTCCTGACAAATTCACAGAGTTGCACAAGGAAAGCAGGTCTGAGACAGGAAGGCCATTTATTTGGAACATACTATGGCCCACGAGTCAGTGGAAACTCCAGATAGTCACAGACCTACTTGGGGGAAGGAGGTGTCTTTGTGGGTGTGGGTGGGGATTTGTGAATTTGTCTCATGTTCTGAGAATAGGTAGGAATGGCGGTTTGTTTGTTTTGGTGGGACCTGTTTGTAGTAAGTCGTTTGACAAGGCATGTGTTTGGATATCAGTGTATCCCACTGTGCCCCTGGTTATAGACATTAGAAAAGAAAATGCATCAATGGATGAGTCCTGTCTAGTTGAAATCTTCTAAGCCTTCATCCTGCCCGATTTATGAATGGACTGTGGCTTGTCTTATAGATGGGCAACACCTACTATCTTCCTAAGTTTCTGTTTTCTTCCTGAATTGTGGGCACTCTCCAGAATAGACTGATGGTTTTGTGTCCAAAATATGTACCACCTCCAAGCTCTGTGACATGGCCATGTACTACATAGCTGAAGGAAATGGTGAGCATCTCAGAAAACTCAGATATCAGTGTGACCAGGAAAGTCTCAGTGGAGAAACCCTGCTTTGGGAATTTTGCTTACCTATTGTTCTGTTGCACTGAATGTCAGGAACATCTTTGCCTCAGGCCACCCCTTTGTGAAGCATGAAGAAAACAGTTTTCAAATGGAAATAAATGGGCATCACCTGTGGCTCTTTGCTTAATTGCTTTGG